>NC_068355.1:191612800-191727800 GCF_020536995.1 Dreissena polymorpha | reverse complement strand
TGAAAATAGCAACTGAGGGTTAAACTGGCAAAAGCAAATAGCAAGAACATATAGACGAGTTAACGCGTGACGTCACACGCACCTGCAAAGTTTAGACTCCGCCCACTGGTTGGCAAAAAGAGTAGGAATTCATATAAGCGCATATAGAGAAGGTTGACGTAATCATCGTTTTTATTGATAATCATGAACTGTATCAAATATAATTTTACTATTTATGTCTGAATAAAACATAAGCATGCGTGGAAATTCATTTTTGAAACGATTATATTGTTGTTATTATTTGTTTTTACTAAAAACGAGCTCTGGAGTGGAACACTATCTACGAGCTCTGTGTGTGGTAACCACAAACATCTCTACTAAACGCATCTTCACGTCCATTTTAGATACAAAATTTCAGAAATGGAAATTCTTTTAGAATAAATTAAATTTAATGAAAGAACACAAATATCGATGAAAACAAACAACACACAGATCGCTTTTTGTTCGCAACATATAGTAACTGATTTTAACCTTAAATCTGTACAAACTTACCTTGTTACACAACAAATAAATTCATAAATCTAATTGTTTTATTTAATTGTGCACACCAATTTTGACACTTTTGTTTCAGCATTTCTAACCTGGTGTTTAATTGCACCGTTGTTCGTCACAAGCATATTATCTCGTTATGATCGGAGAATGCCCAGACAATTACACAGAAAACATGCCGGTGTCATAAACATAGAGACCTATACTTTAATTGGGTCCCTGCATAGACCACATGTGGCAGACTTTATGATACCCCCAAATCATCTCTTGGCATATTGAGCAGTCATATATACCGGTAATATTGAGCAAGCCAAAAATTAAAGCCAAAATACGTAACATTTGCTTTAATGAATAATTAAACATATTAAAAAAAGAAGATATTTGTCCGAAACGGATTAACAGGAACATGTGTATTTACATGTTAGCCAGTTTAATCATAATAATAGAGTGCTTTATAACTTTAAATTAAAATTTGTGCAATATTACTGCTAACAATTGATGTATTTAACGCGGGTACCGGCAAATGTAAACTCGGCAATTTAGTGTGAAGATTGTACGTTCTTGCAGTGCACGTAACTCCATCATGAAACCAAGCAATCACAATGGATAAACAATATTTATCATAAATGCTAGATTGTTACATTTATCACTCCTTACTACTTGTTAAGAGATTTCAATATACATGTATGCAAAGACAGTTCAATTTGCACAATATGCAGGTTTTATTTCCATTTGTATAATATTTTTTAAATATTGTAATTCAATGGAAACGAAACGAAAATTCATTATATGGAAAAGAAAATTACCACAACATTTAACGATTGTTATGTATTCCGTTTTTTATGGCTTTGTTTTATAATTGATTTAATGCGCCTCTTATAATACACTTTCGATCGCAGATGAACAATAACAATATCAACACCGTTATAGTTATAATAAAATAAATATAAGTTTTATAAGTTTTGAAATATCATTTTTTAAAGTCTTACTATAAAAAAAGAATACGGCTAATTTATTGTTTTGTTGTGTGGTATTGTAAGTATTTAGTCTTCCGACCATGTTTACTCTGAGGCTAATAACTAATTTGTATTTTTATAAAGAGGAAATTATATATATGAATATACATTTATTGGTTCTAAATATGATATATTTGCACTATTGTTTAAGAGTTGTAATGTTTATTTCGGATTTTTTATCGTTTAATTGACTTAACAAAATCCCTTTATACATGTTTACGTGACTGTAACCAGTGTTTTTGCCAACCAGTCAGTGCGCATGCGCGGAAAATCCCGAATGTAAACAATAACAATTAACTCGTCTATAATACAAGCCATACTAGGTACAACAGCAAGAACATCTGCAATCCTCTCCGTCCCACGAGCCTATCAGACTTCGGAACTGGTTAAGTCCCGTCACATCCCTGAAGTGCTGGGGTAACGAGTTCCAGAGCCTGGGGGCTGCGGAACGGAAAGACTTAAGACCATAACTGGTACTTCTTACCCGTGGGATTTCAGCTGTATTAGTGTACCTAAAAGAGTAAGAGTTATTTTTAATTTTAATAAGATCATGAAGATATGTTGGTGTCTGTTTATTAATTATCTTGTAGGTTTCAATAGCCATTTGTCTTAGTCTTCTTATTTTTAAGCTTGGCAGTTTTGATTTGCTAAGCATTTAATGACAAACGTCATAACATGCCAAAAATCTGTGAAAAGGCCCCTTTAACACTCTTACCTTACTAAAGCACAATTTCTATTCTCAAAGTGGCGTGCGCAGGGCGGGTCTGGTTCCTCCATGGAAGTCGATAAAGTGGACAGCCGGCCCACTTCCGGTCGGTGTCGGCCCTTTACCGCCGGGCCAGACACCACCCATCCTCAATTGTATAATGCACATCTTAATCTGTTTTAACAATTATAATATAAAGATTAAGGCTGACGCAGTAAAATAATAATCCATGATTTCTGCAGTACTTGCAGACAAAATAGGAATACTGCTGTGATATTATCTATCTATCTAATGGGATATTAATTTGGCTTCAATAGAAAAAAATCAAAGCATACACATGTATAAAATGTGTATGTATATATAAGTTAAACTTAAATTGATTGACCATCGATAAAAAGATATTATAATATATGTATGTATATATACATCCTTGTAAAACTAAAAATTAAATATGTATGTTTCTATTACATCATTTAGGATTTTTATTTTCAGACAAAGTAGAGTGAAGCTTAAAACAGTATCCAATTGTAACAGTCAATTTTGGGAAAATCAACCTTATAATTATTTTCTGTGTTGGCCAATGTCATAATTGGTATAAATGTATATTGAACTGGAAGTTTTCTTTATTTTAAATGATAACATTTGCTTGGTCAGCCATAATTGTCACAATCAAGTGGTCTTTTTACACTGTAGTTTTCTCACTGACTATGGGTTTGTTCTGAGAATGAGCCACACAAAGTATCGTTGGGGAGATGAGTTGTCAATTTTATGTTTATCAGTCTTTCATAATCCAGTATACCTGTAAAAAGGGAATTTGTAACTAATAATCACACAATATACACAATTAAAATTGTATGCATTTAGATTTATTTAGTACTGCACATTAATCATTTTCCAAAAATATGTAGCAACATTACATTATATAATGCTGCAATACTAAAGTAATTTACTAATTAAAGGTCGCTGAAGTGTAATGGATGTGGTGTCCACCTAATGATCTGGAGGTCACTGGTTTGATCCCCAGTGTGGGAGCATTCTTAAGAAATCTCCAAGAGACACCCAAGTACTGGTTCTAGGTCCAGGAAACGAACTCAAGAGCATTTCACATACATGTACGTAGTTAGTACTTTAAATTTAATCGAACTAAAAATGGGTTAAAACTAACAACTGAAACCCTTATTAATACATTTTATTTTGAATCAAGCAAATGTGCAAATTCATTAAAAATAATGAGTAAAATTTAAAAATTCTACTTTAAAGTAATCATGATAATTTAGATCATTTTCAGAATATTTAATGATGATAATGATACAATTATATATTCCCTAAATGATAAAAATAAAACATGTAATGATAATTTATGAAAAAAACGTTTTAATTTTATCAATATCATGGTAATTACAACTAGATACAGGCAATTAGATCAGAAACGTGCATTAATTATATTAACCCATTCATGCCTAGCGTCCTGAAAAAAGGACATTGCAAACAGCGTAGACCCAGATGAGACGCCGCATAATGCGGCGTCTCATCTGGGTCTGCGCTGTTTGCTTAAAGAAATTTCTGTAATAAATATTCTAAATATAGAAATAAATATACCAGACACCCCTACTTTTGGAAATAAATTGATCCAATTAAGAAGGATGGGAGAGTCCACTGGGCATAAATGGGTTAATGAACAACCCAGACATTTGTAGTGATTTATGGTCACTATTTGATTAACGTTCTATACATGACCTGTCATAAAATGTATTTTTTAGCCAGAAATACAATCGACAATGATAGCCTGTATTGCATACATATTCCAACGTCTATTATCGATTCGCTTTCTCAAACTGAACAAATATTTAATGTTTACATTGCGAAACGTAATGCATCCAGTTTCACTTTCGGTTTGGTTGGTTTTGTAAACACCGTAATTTCATCTTAAAAATTGGATGATAGGGTGATTAAATAATAATGGAAAAGTAAATCACTTGGATAATAGGTCAAAATGCAACACAAATGAACGTTAATAGTGCTCTTAATATCAAAGTTTCGGTAAAAAGTTTGGCGCTAGTTCAACGCGCATGTATACAGCCTCATAACAATAGACTTACAACCTTTTGGGTAGTAAAGTAGTAATACACGGCAATATGGCGACCGTTAGCCACGAGGCCTATCTTACGGAGGAATCCGAGATAGCCGATGTATCACGATTGCGAAAATGTCTGTACAGTCGAATTCGCCAGCATGTTTATCATGCATGTACGATGTGAATATAAATTTAGTTTAACAGTTCATTTTAAATTTCTGCAACGATATCTATTCATACGACACACGAACACTAACTCTGATCCTAATAAAGACGAATGCTTCGGTTATTTTAGGAAAATATGTACGAAATATCTTCGTCACAATCGGCTCGGGACGCTAATTCATCTTTGCTGCATTTTATGAAATTCGTCATCAATGTACAGATGTGCTTGCCTATTTTGTGTTATTGTAACATATTTGATCAATATATAACAATTCAACAGATATAACAAATCGTATAATCTCGCTTTAATAACCGATTTCTTCCTCAAAACATTTGCCGTAAAACAATTAAAAATGTGCAAAAATAATAAACACAGCAACTGCCATAGAGTATTTGTATAAATATAGTTAATTATTTTTATAATTATATTATAATTATATTTATAATTAAATATAAATATGATTTATTGCAACTGTTGTATACGCAAAATATTATAAATATACGTTATAAATACAATTATATAACTGTTTAATGCGCAATATATATCATTTTTTACTGATATAAACATGCTTAAATGCTTCGCTACCAGCATCTTGCTCTCAGGTTAATACATCGAATACATCATAGCATAGTATTCGAGCCGCACTCTGTTAAAATGTGCATAAAGTGTCGTCCCTTGTTAGCCTGTCGTCCCTTGTTAGCCTGTCGTCCCTTGTTAGCCTGTCGTACCTTGTTAGCATGTGTCGTCCCTAGGCTTATCCGGGACGTTTTGCGCTTTTACTGAATTTTTGTAAAGAATAGACTTCCTTTAAACGCAAAAAGCCATTAAAGCGGAAAGTGTTGTCAATGATAGCCAGTCTGGATTGAACAGGCTTACCGGGGACGACACTTTACGCACGTGCATTAAATCCCGTTTTCACAGAGCGCGGCATATTTATCTCCCGCAGTAAACACATGGTTTGGCCTACATTTATACGACATGCATGGTCACCAGTATCCATTTGATATTTGTTAGATGATCTATTTCCTATATTTATTTTCCACAACTAAAATAAATTTGTATCTTAATACACATGTAAAACAGACTAGTTTAGTTGATTTTTTTAAATATTTACAAGATGATACGCATCCTTTCTCATAAATATGTGGGTTTTTTTTCAAACCACGTCATGTATTTTGTTAGATTGTATGTACACGACTATTTACCCTATGATCAATTTCTCTGAACCCGATCTTCTAATATATGTGTACTATCTCATGGTTAAGACTGACGATGTTCTTTGCACAAGTCGTAATAAATGTATGTTCTGTTCTGCCCTTAACCCTATTATGCCTAGCGTCTAGAAAAAAAAGGCCTTGGCAAACAGCGTAGACCCAGATGAGACACCGCATGATTCGGCGTCTCATCTGGGTCTACGCTTTTTGCTGAAAGGAATTTATGTAAGAACTATTCTAAATATAGAAATAAATATACTAGACATCCCTAATTTTGGAAATAAATTGATCCAATTTAGAAGGATGGGAGAGTCCACTAGGCATAAATGGGTCAAACGTTCGCCATTGTTCAAGCTGGTGGAACAAAGCTCGTGCTTGTTGACAAGTTGCATATTTAAATTTAAATTTTCCTCTACCTTGGCTTGAGCTTTGTAATTGATTAATAACATGTATGTTAATCATGTTTTATCATACCGCTACATTTATATCTACCTGATATATATTGCTGCCCGATATATATTTTATATCAGTTCAACAGGAAATTGGTATATCAGTCGATATGTGTTGGTAGGTCATATTACTCGGAACTATAACGTTATCATTTATAGCAAGTAGAATCAGATTAAACAAAACAAACACTTTGATATCAAGATGATCTATATTTAATATACAAGCAGCGACACACAAAAAAAACAGCAAACACACACACATTATTTTCAAATAATAATCGCAAGTGCTCATGACGTCATTATTATAATGTCAAACGTCAAATATGATTATTTTTATTTCCGCTAAAATTGAAGCGTCGAAGAGATTGTTTCCATTTTTGCTTATAAAATAGGTAAGGAGCTACATAACTCATATAAAACATTTAAAACCCTAATCCTGTAAGATTAGCTCTGTTTACTCATATCTACGTTGTTTCGATGTACCCGTAAAGTAGACTCACTCGAAAATGGACATCGCCCGGACCGGACTGTTCGGTTCCAGCGATTGTCTTTTTTTGCCTAATTGGGAAAAGTATTGGTACCGCGCCATTGTCGCAAAATTGTGCGAAAAACACTGACATTGGGAAAATCAGCAATGTGAATGGGAGGTAGTAAATTCCGCCATATTACGAAACTTTGAGTCATCTCGAACTGTCACCAAGTATGTGCGTAAAACTACTATAATTTGGTCGAAATCAAAGAAGATTGCGATACTAATATGGAGCTGAAAAGATATATGTCTAAATTATATTTGCATTTACTAATTATTAAACTGAGTATTGGTTACAAATATTCATGTGCTTAGGACCGACATGTGTAATTAAATGGTTATGAAAAAAAAGGAAAAAAAAACAGGCTGTAATTTGGTTACTTGAAATGCCTTAAAAACCTGACTTTTTGGGGGTTTCTTTTTATTTTGGATGCAGAATATCATTGGAAATATATTCGAACAAAAAACGACAACAGAAATTAAAAAGTCATATCGCAGGTCTAAAACTTTAATTAAAATTGGTTAACGAATGATTAAGTATAATGTTATTAAACGTGAATTTAGCGTAAGTATTCACGGATACGTTTTAGTATATTTTCCTACCCGGATAAAATTGTAGTTTACATAAGAGTACCCGGGGTACGTTTAAGAAGCACCCGAGCCGACTATGACCAATCGATCTTTAAGCAATATAGGGATTATTTCATTTTTGATGTAATGCGTAGTTGTTCTTTCACTCATGTCAATATTCTTAGTAATAACAAACACAAATGTGCGCTATACTATTTAATGATGTTACTACGTTGGTGGCTCAAGTGAGACTGGCTTATCAGCTCACTGTACAATGTAATAGTAAGGTTATTCAAGCATGCAGCTATATATAGTCTGTATCTAGTTACACTATGCAACAGGGATCACCACAGCATGTTTCTAATAAACAGATTTCAAAATGTAGTCATGAAATAATCAAAAAAAGCATGATCACGATCGCTAAATCACTTTTAAAGCGGAAGAGAAAATTAACTCTTTCGAAATAGTCACTTCATTCGAATGGTCGCCGGAAGATACAAACTGATTAAGTGTAAAGTAACCTTTAACCTCTTGTAATGTGTCGTCTGCTCCAGGCTTGCGAGACTAACACTATCGAGCAGTCGAGTGACATTGGCGACCAGCAGACGGCGCAGTTTGGCGCTGGAGATTCCGGTCTGGAAGTTGGATACACGGCTGGTCGCGGACTGCTCACCTAAGTTCTTATAGAATACACGCCCGGTCACGAACTACTCACGTAAGGTTTGATTGGTACACGGTCGGCCATGAACTACTCACGTAAGTTCTGATTGGATACAAGCCCGGTAAATAACTACTAACGTAAGTTCTGATTGGGTACACGCCCGGTCACGAACTACTCACGTAAGTTCTGATTGGATAGACGACCGGTCATGGACTGCTCACGTAAGTTCAGATTGGATACACGGCCGGTCACGGACTGCACACGTAAGTTCTGATTGGATACACGGTGGTCAAGTTTTGATTGGATACACAGCTGGTCACGGACTTATCACGTTAGTTAAGATTGGATACCCGGCCGGTCATGGTCTCCTCACTTCAGTTCTGATTTAGTGCACGGTCGGTCACGACCTCCTAACTTATGTTCTGATTGGATACACTTCGCGCCATGGACTTCTAACGTAAGTTCCGACTGGATACACGGCCGGTCATGAACTCCTCACTTAAGTTTTGATTGGATACACTGCGGGTCATGGACTTCTAACTCACGTTCGGATTGAATATACCGCGGGTCATGGACTTTTAACGCACGTTCGGATTGGATATACCGCGGCTCCTGGACTTCTAAGCACGTTCGGATTGGATATACCGCGGGTCATGAACTCCTAATGTAAGTTCGGATTGGATACACTGCGGGTCATTAACTCCTCACGTAAGTTCTGATTGGATACAGTGCGGGTCATTAACTCCCCACGTACGTTCATGGCTCGTATTCATCAATCAATTCTTAGACTTTGATATAATTTATAAAAAAAACAAAACAATCTAGACCGTTTATGTAAAGAAACATATTGGATACACAAATTAAAAACTATGATTCCTAACGGTCTAAATAATAAACTGCTGTATGACATATAGAACATAAACATAATTTACATATACATTTGATGTTTGTCTATTACTATGTTTTTTTATAAATTATATTATTACTAATAGACTGTTGTATCAGCAATGATCCATCTCTGTATTATGTATTATGTAATATAATGAACTATATATTTTTCCGCCAAACGACGTTACGTTATTGTATGACGTTGACGTCACTTCCTTTGTATTTGTTTATATTAATGTACTACTGATGAAGGCTACGGCCGAAACATGTTTAGTACCAGAAACATTTAAATAAACAGTGACGTGTTTGTACGATTTATTTAATTTTATTATTGCATCGGACTATCGTACAATGGCATCTTCTGAAGATCCACGTTTACATCTCAAGAAGTTAGCGGTGAACCACATGAAAAGCAGTTTACACGCCCGTTTTCTACAAAATTGTATTAATGATGATATTGTTCCGAAGGGTCTACGAATTTCACTCAAGGTCAGCGTAGGGAATGACTCCGCCGAACTTCAAAGTGACATTGACGCCTTGTTACAGAAGGTTAGTGTTGAAATCTGTGAGAGAATTCGAGCCGACCATCTGCGGCGGGCACACAGCATTGAACAATCTATTGAAGATCTCAGAAAATCTTTACAACATGAACTTTCTAACAATGATTTCAATACAATGGAAAATGATATTTTCAAAGAAACAGAAGAAAAGCAGATTCTATTAAATAAAACACACGAAAAAAAGTTAAACATATTGAGAAATGAACAAATTAAATATAAACAAAAAGAAGTTAAAAAAGCGATCAGGGGAGAGAAAACGTCCACCATTAATTTTTGTAGCACCAAAATACAAACTAAATCAACGGTTGATACTGATCATAATGAAGGTTGGCACACAGTTGCAAGAAAGCAAAAATTACCCAAACAGCAATCTGCTCTAAATCAGAAACGGGACACAGGAAACGTATTCGTTCAAAAGGCACAAGTGAAACAAAACCGAATAGAAACTCCTGAGAAAAATAGCACAACTACAATTCTCAATCCAGGAAAAGAATCTTCTATCTGCTCAGATACAAAATCCACATCTTCAAAAAACGAGCGTACCCCGGGCACAAAGATGTCTTACCGAGAGGCCGTAATCAACGGGGCTACAAAAACAACACTGATGAAGGAACACGAAACATCACTTATTCACACAATGGAAATTTTAATAAAAACAATGAAAGACCTGATTGTCAAATCAAACCAAAAACAAGACGTTTTGCAAAATTTAAAAACAGAAGGGAGTACAAGAAATTTCAGAAAAGAAAGAAACACATTCAGCAGGGTAAGGAAACAGTTTTAAATTTATCAGACCGTATATTATCAGACACTGAATACATTCTTTTAGGAAAAGGTTTAGGCTTTTGCCCTCGTATAAAATCTCATGATAAAGTTAAATTAGCGGAAGAAGTTTTTCTTTTTACCAGAAGATTACGTTTAAAAGAATATTTTGCCGACCTTAATAAAACAGATATACACAATACTACTGAAAATGATGAATATATACACCTGCCGTTTTTTAACAAGATACCATCTACATTTACACCTCCTAGTGGAAGAGACATATATCTTGATTTTTACATAGAAGCCATTACAAATGAAATTCTACATAATAATAAGAAGAAACGGTTCCGACCAAATATCTCCAAAGACCAACTACAAGCCTTGAAAAATTTAGCACATGATCCTAATATTGTTATTAAAAAAGCCGACAAGTCAAATACTATTGTAGTAATGAATAAAAATAAATATATTGAAGAAGTTACTCGTCAATTAAACGATGAGCATTTCTACAAAAAAGTGAACAACAACCAACACCAGTCAGCAAATGAAAATATCCAAAAATGTTTTGAAGAAATAGAGAACAACAACCCCGGTATAAGTAAGCAGTTTGACTTATTTCCAACTAATATCCGTAATCCCCAGTTCTACATTCTGCCAAAGACACACAAGCCATTTGATGCCAGTCTTCCACTTGGATATCCTGGTCGGCCCATCGTGTCTGCATGCAGCTCCAACACGGAAAATATTTCTAAATACTTGGACTATGTTTTAAATCCAGCTATGCAGCATTTACCATCGTATGTTAAAGATACAACAGACTTTATTAACAAGATAAAAAATATTAAATTGAAAAAAGATTGCTACTTTGTAACCTTTGATGTATCTTCTTTATACACTAACATTCCCCATAGTGAGGGAATAGATGCTTGTAAATATTTTTTAAGAAAAGAAACTATAAATAACCATGTAAACGTTGATGATGTTGGCAAACTTTTGCAAGTTGTTCTTGAAAATAACTGTTTTGATTTCAATAATGATACTTATTTACAAACTATGGGTACTGCTATGGGAAGTCCTATGGCACCGTCTTATGCTTCCCTTTTTATGGGTAAATTTGAGGAAGATTTTCTTAACAATACCTCTATTAAACCATATATTTGGCTTAGATTTTTGGATGACATTTTTATGATATGGAATGGCTCTTTAGAAGATTTAAACACTTTTATTAATAATTTAAATAACTTCCATTCAACCATAAAATTTACCTCTCATATATCTCAACAGTGTGTATCTTTCCTTGATGTTTCTATATCAAAAAGTGAACTAGACACTGTGGTTACAAATATTTTTTGTAAACCCACTAATATGCATTTATACTTAGATTTTACGTCATCTCACCCCATGTCCTGTAAGCGGAGTATTCCATACAGTCAGGCAAAGCGCTACAGACGTATTATTTCTGATGATGATGTATTCAATCAGTCCTTATCTAGTTTATTGAAGTATTTTAAAAGTAGAAATTATCCAACAAATGTTATTGAAAATGGATTTTCTCAAGTGAAAAATATGACACAGGAAAGTGCATTATGTGTTACTCAGAGAAATACTGATTCAATAATACCATTTACTGTATGTTTTAACACATCACTTCCTAATATTGCTAAAATTTTACACAAATACTGGGATTTGTTCAGATTATCAAACAAGGAAAGTGTTAAGTCTTTACATTCATTTAAACCTATTTTGGCCTATAAAAGACCTAAGAATATACGTAACAGCCTTGTAAGATGTTCAGTGTCTTATAACAGTACTGATATTCATTTATCGGGTCAATGTAACCGACCAAGATGTACACATTGCAATAATATAAACATATGTTCAAGTTTCAATAGTAGTGTTACTGGTTTATCGTATGATTTACGCTATGGTGTTGATTGTACTTCACGCAATGTTATATATCTTATTACATGTAAAAATTGTAATAAACAATACGTTGGACAAACTAATCAGAATGTTTCCCGCAGAATGAATAGCCATAGATTTGATATCAGAAATTGTTCAATAAATCCTATTTCACATGTTGCTACACATTTTGGATCTACTGACAATGATTGCACTTTATCAGATTTCTCCTTTGTACCAATTGATGTTGTTCAAAACAATCTAGACCGTTTATGTAAAGAAACATATTGGATACACAAATTAAAAACTATGATTCCTAACGGTCTAAATAATAAACTGCTGTATGACATATAGAACATAAACATAATTTACATATACATTTGATGTTTGTCTATTACTATGTTTTTTTATAAATTATATTATTACTAATAGACTGTTGTATCAGCAATGATCCATCTCTGTATTATGTATTATGTAATATAATGAACTATATATTTTTCCGCCAAACGACGTTACGTTATTGTATGACGTTGACGTCACTTCCTTTGTATTTGTTTATATTAATGTACTACTGATGAAGGCTACGGCCGAAACATGTTTAGTACCAGAAACATTTAAATAAACAGTGACGTGTTTGTACGATTTATTTAATTTTATTATTGCATCGGACTATCGTACAATGGCATCTTCTGAAGATCCACGTTTACATCTCAAGAAGTTAGCGGTGAACCACATGAAAAGCAGTTTACACGCCCGTTTTCTACAAAATTGTATTAATGATGATATTGTTCCGAAGGGTCTACGAATTTCACTCAAGGTCAGCGTAGGGAATGACTCCGCCGAACTTCAAAGTGACATTGACGCCTTGTTACAGAAGGTTAGTGTTGAAATCTGTGAGAGAATTCGAGCCGACCATCTGCGGCGGGCACACAGCATTGAACAATCTATTGAA
Organism: Dreissena polymorpha; assembly: GCF_020536995.1. Taxonomy (NCBI): domain Eukaryota; kingdom Metazoa; phylum Mollusca; class Bivalvia; order Myida; family Dreissenidae; genus Dreissena; species Dreissena polymorpha. The sequence continues at coordinate 191,714,820 of NC_068355.1, read as the reverse complement.
GATCTCAGAAAATCTTTACAACATGAACTTTCTAACAATGATTTCAATACAATGGAAAATGATATTTTCAAAGAAACAGAAGAAAAGCAGATTCTATTAAATAAAACACACGAAAAAAAGTTAAACATATTGAGAAATGAACAAATTAAATATAAACAAAAAGAAGTTAAAAAAGCGATCAGGGGAGAGAAAACGTCCACCATTAATTTTTGTAGCACCAAAATACAAACTAAATCAACGGTTGATACTGATCATAATGAAGGTTGGCACACAGTTGCAAGAAAGCAAAAATTACCCAAACAGCAATCTGCTCTAAATCAGAAACGGGACACAGGAAACGTATTCGTTCAAAAGGCACAAGTGAAACAAAACCGAATAGAAACTCCTGAGAAAAATAGCACAACTACAATTCTCAATCCAGGAAAAGAATCTTCTATCTGCTCAGATACAAAATCCACATCTTCAAAAAACGAGCGTACCCCGGGCACAAAGATGTCTTACCGAGAGGCCGTAATCAACGGGGCTACAAAAACAACACTGATGAAGGAACACGAAACATCACTTATTCACACAATGGAAATTTTAATAAAAACAATGAAAGACCTGATTGTCAAATCAAACCAAAAACAAGACGTTTTGCAAAATTTAAAAACAGAAGGGAGTACAAGAAATTTCAGAAAAGAAAGAAACACATTCAGCAGGGTAAGGAAACAGTTTTAAATTTATCAGACCGTATATTATCAGACACTGAATACATTCTTTTAGGAAAAGGTTTAGGCTTTTGCCCTCGTATAAAATCTCATGATAAAGTTAAATTAGCGGAAGAAGTTTTTCTTTTTACCAGAAGATTACGTTTAAAAGAATATTTTGCCGACCTTAATAAAACAGATATACACAATACTACTGAAAATGATGAATATATACACCTGCCGTTTTTTAACAAGATACCATCTACATTTACACCTCCTAGTGGAAGAGACATATATCTTGATTTTTACATAGAAGCCATTACAAATGAAATTCTACATAATAATAAGAAGAAACGGTTCCGACCAAATATCTCCAAAGACCAACTACAAGCCTTGAAAAATTTAGCACATGATCCTAATATTGTTATTAAAAAAGCCGACAAGTCAAATACTATTGTAGTAATGAATAAAAATAAATATATTGAAGAAGTTACTCGTCAATTAAACGATGAGCATTTCTACAAAAAAGTGAACAACAACCAACACCAGTCAGCAAATGAAAATATCCAAAAATGTTTTGAAGAAATAGAGAACAACAACCCCGGTATAAGTAAGCAGTTTGACTTATTTCCAACTAATATCCGTAATCCCCAGTTCTACATTCTGCCAAAGACACACAAGCCATTTGATGCCAGTCTTCCACTTGGATATCCTGGTCGGCCCATCGTGTCTGCATGCAGCTCCAACACGGAAAATATTTCTAAATACTTGGACTATGTTTTAAATCCAGCTATGCAGCATTTACCATCGTATGTTAAAGATACAACAGACTTTATTAACAAGATAAAAAATATTAAATTGAAAAAAGATTGCTACTTTGTAACCTTTGATGTATCTTCTTTATACACTAACATTCCCCATAGTGAGGGAATAGATGCTTGTAAATATTTTTTAAGAAAAGAAACTATAAATAACCATGTAAACGTTGATGATGTTGGCAAACTTTTGCAAGTTGTTCTTGAAAATAACTGTTTTGATTTCAATAATGATACTTATTTACAAACTATGGGTACTGCTATGGGAAGTCCTATGGCACCGTCTTATGCTTCCCTTTTTATGGGTAAATTTGAGGAAGATTTTCTTAACAATACCTCTATTAAACCATATATTTGGCTTAGATTTTTGGATGACATTTTTATGATATGGAATGGCTCTTTAGAAGATTTAAACACTTTTATTAATAATTTAAATAACTTCCATTCAACCATAAAATTTACCTCTCATATATCTCAACAGTGTGTATCTTTCCTTGATGTTTCTATATCAAAAAGTGAACTAGACACTGTGGTTACAAATATTTTTTGTAAACCCACTAATATGCATTTATACTTAGATTTTACGTCATCTCACCCCATGTCCTGTAAGCGGAGTATTCCATACAGTCAGGCAAAGCGCTACAGACGTATTATTTCTGATGATGATGTATTCAATCAGTCCTTATCTAGTTTATTGAAGTATTTTAAAAGTAGAAATTATCCAACAAATGTTATTGAAAATGGATTTTCTCAAGTGAAAAATATGACACAGGAAAGTGCATTATGTGTTACTCAGAGAAATACTGATTCAATAATACCATTTACTGTATGTTTTAACACATCACTTCCTAATATTGCTAAAATTTTACACAAATACTGGGATTTGTTCAGATTATCAAACAAGGAAAGTGTTAAGTCTTTACATTCATTTAAACCTATTTTGGCCTATAAAAGACCTAAGAATATACGTAACAGCCTTGTAAGATGTTCAGTGTCTTATAACAGTACTGATATTCATTTATCGGGTCAATGTAACCGACCAAGATGTACACATTGCAATAATATAAACATATGTTCAAGTTTCAATAGTAGTGTTACTGGTTTATCGTATGATTTACGCTATGGTGTTGATTGTACTTCACGCAATGTTATATATCTTATTACATGTAAAAATTGTAATAAACAATACGTTGGACAAACTAATCAGAATGTTTCCCGCAGAATGAATAGCCATAGATTTGATATCAGAAATTGTTCAATAAATCCTATTTCACATGTTGCTACACATTTTGGATCTACTGACAATGATTGCACTTTATCAGATTTCTCCTTTGTACCAATTGATGTTGTTCAAAACAATCTAGACCGTTTATGTAAAGAAACATATTGGATACACAAATTAAAAACTATGATTCCTAACGGTCTAAATAATAAACTGCTGTATGACATATAGAACATAAACATAATTTACATATACATTTGATGTTTGTCTATTACTATGTTTTTTTATAAATTATATTATTACTAATAGACTGTTGTATCAGCAATGATCCATCTCTGTATTATGTATTATGTAATATAATGAACTATATATTTTTCCGCCAAACGACGTTACGTTATTGTATGACGTTGACGTCACTTCCTTTGTATTTGTTTATATTAATGTACTACTGATGAAGGCTACGGCCGAAACATGTTTAGTACCAGAAACATTTAAATAAACAGTGACGTGTTTGTACGATTTATTTAATTTTATTTTTTAGACTTTGATATAAGAATACGAATATTCTTTAAATAGGAATTTCTAAGAATGTGCTTTAATTTTGATTTATACAAGCAAGTCTCCTATCTGATAAAAACCTTAAAATGCTCAGTTAAGATGCATACGTTAAGTTGTTAGACTCGCTCACATGTATACGTGAAGTTGCTTGACTTTTTCACATGTACACGTGAAGTTGTTTGACTTGTTCACATATATATGTGACGTTTTCTGATTTGTTTACATCAATCCGTGAAGCATTTTTTTTTCCAATTAAATTTAATGTTATGTATAAAAAAACTATGGTTTTTTAATCATTCGGAAAGTAACAATATTAAGAAAATAAGTAACATGAAAAAAATATTTCTTCGGAGTTTGAACCCGGGTCATTTTGTAGCGAAAACTGACCCGAGTGTCGGGTCAGTCAGGGTGTGATTCTTGCTCTTGGAAAACCAGGCCAAATGCATGTGCACAGGGGCTAATAAGGGACGACTCTCTACGCAGGTGCATTAAACCCCGTTTTCCCAGAACGAAATCAATTATTGAAATTCACCGTTGATGTTTGTTGATAGTTAAGGAACAACGATATAAGCTGCTTTGCTTCTGGATTTAACACTTATGTATGTTACATTCATTCATATGTATCAATAAAATTAAATAAATCGTACAAACACGTCACTGTTTATTCAAATGTTTCTGGTACTAAACATGTTTCGGCCGTAGCCTTCATCACTAGTACAACAGTCTATTAGTAATTATATCATTTATAATTATTTTTTTATATTCGCTGATTTAAAAAAAAAATAAATTATATTATTACTAATAGACTGTTGTATCAGCAATGATCCATCTTTGTATTATGTATTATGTAATATTATGTACTATATATTTTTCCGCCAAACGACGTTACGTTATTGTATGACGTTGACGTCACTTCCTTTGTATTTGTTGATAGTAATGTACTTCTGATGAAGGCTACGGCCGAAACATGTTTAGTACCAGAAACATTTAAATAAACAGTGACGTGTTTGTACGAGTTATTTAATTTTATTATTGCATCGGACTATCGTACAATGGCATCTTCTGAAGATCCACGTTTACATCTAAAGAAGTTAGCGGTGAACCACATGAAAAGCAGTTTACACGCCCGTTTTCTACAAAATTGTATTAATGATGATATTGTTCCGAAGGGACTACGAATTTTACTCAAGGTCAGTGTAGGAAATGACTCCGCCGAACTTTAAAGTGACATTGGCGCCTTATTACAGAAGGTTAGTGTTGACATATGTGAGAGAATTCGAGCCGACCATCTGCGGCGGACACACAGCATTGAACAATCTATTGAAGATCTCAGAAAATCTTTACAACATGAACTTTCTAACAATGATTTCAATACAATGGAAAATGATATTTTCAAAGAAACAGAGGAAAAGCAGATTCTATTAAATAAAACAAACGAAAAAAAAGTTAAACATATTTAGAAATGAACCAATTAAATATCAACAAAAAGAAGTGAAAAAAAGCGAACAGAGGAGAGAAAACGCCCATCAATAATTATTGTAGCACCAAAATACAAACTAAATCAACGGTTGATACTGGTAATAATGAAGGTTGGCACACAGTCGCAAGAAAGCAAAAATTACCCAAACAGCAATATGTTCCAAATCAGAAACGAGACACAGGAAACGTATTCGTTCAAAAGGCCCAAGTGGAACAAAACCGAATAAAAACTTCTGAGAAAAATAGCACAACTACAATTCTCAATCCAGGAAAAGAATCTTCCATCTGCTCAGATACAAAATCCACATCTTCAAAAAACGAGCGTACCCCGGGCACAAAGATGTCTTACCGAGAGGCCGTAATCAACGGGGCTACAAAAACAACACTGGTGAAGAAACACAAAACATCACTTATTCACACAATGGAAATTTTAATAAAAACAGTGAAAGACCTGATTGTCAAATCAAACCAAAAACAAGACGTTTTGCAAAATTTAAAAACAGAAGGGAGTACAAGAAATTTCAGAAAAGAAAGAAACACAATCAGCAGGGTAAGGAAACAGTTTTAAATTTATCAGACCGTATATTATCAGACACTGAAAACATTCTTTTAGGAAAAGGTTTAGGCTTTTGCCCTCGTATAAAATCACATGATAAAGTTAAATTAGCGGAAGAAGTCTTTCTTTTTACCAGAAGATTACGTTTAAAAGAATATTTTTCCGACCTTAATAAAACAGATAAACACAATACTACTGACAATGATGAATATATACACCTGCCGTTTTTTAACAAGATACCATCTACATTTACACATCCTAGTGGAAGAGACATATATCTTGATTTTTACATAGAAGCCATTACAAATGAAATTCTACATAATGATAAGTAGAAACGGTTCCGACCAAATATCTCCAAAGACCAACTACAAGCCTTGAACAATTTAGCGCATGATCCTAATATTGTTATTAAAAAAGCCGACAAGTCAAATACTATTGTAGTAATGAATAAAAATAAATATATTGAAGAAGTTACTCGTCAATTAAACGATGAGCATTTCTACAAAAAAGTGAACAACAACCAACACCAGTCAGCGAATGAAAATATCCAAAAATATTTTGAAGAAATAGAGAACAACAACCCCGGTATAAGTAAGCAGTTTGACTTATTTCCAACTAATATCCGTAATCCCCAGTTCTACATTCTGCAAAAGACACACAAGCCATTTGATGCCAGTCTTCCACTTGGATATCCTGGTTGGCCCATTGTGTCTGCATGCAGTTCCAACACGGAAAATATTTCTAAACACTTGGACTATGTTTTAAATCCAGCTATGCAGCATTTACCATCGTATGTTAAAGATACAACAGACTTTATTAACAAGATAAAAAATATTAAATTAAAAAAAGATTGCTACTTTGTAACCTTTGATGTATCTTCTTTATATCTCACCTCCTACAAAAATGACCTTATCCGATTGGCTTAAAGCGGTCACGTGCCCATGGTGTATTTTCCATACACCAGAGTAATTTCCATACACCATGAGTAATTTCCATACTTCTATCAACGTAAAAAATGGCGTCTGTTCGATAAACTGCTAGATAAGTATTGTTAATAATATATAATATATTCTATATAATGTATACTATATGCTATATAGTATATAACATATAACATTATATTTATAATATTATATATATATAATATAAAATATATATATGATATATGATATATTATGTATGATATATGATATATTATACATGATACATGATATTTCAAATATGATATATTATACATGAGATATGATATATGATAGATGATATATTATATACTAAATGTTATATATTATATATTATATTATATATTATATTATATATTATATATCATATATTATATATAATATATAATATATAATAAATAATATATTATATATCATATATTATATTATATACTATTTATATTAGAGATATATTATGAGATAGATAGATGATCTCTTCTCTATTATATCTCTTCTCTTATCTTTCTTCTCCCTTCTCTCTTCTCTCTTCTCCTCTCTTCTCTCTTCTCTTCTCTTCTCTTCTCTCTTCTCTCTTCTCTTCTCTCTCTTCTTCTCTTCTCTTCTCTTCTCTTCTTTCTTCTTCTCTTCTCTTCTCTCTTCTCTTCTCTCTTCTCTTCTCTCTTCTCTTCTCTCTTCTCTCTTTCTTCTCTCTTCTCTGCTCTTCTCTTCTCTCTTCTCTCTTCTCTTTCCTCCCTTCTCTCTTCCCTCTTCTCTTCTCTTCTCTCTTCTCTTCTCTATTATATACTTTAAAGGTAGTTGGTGAGATATAATCGTTACACTGTTAGTAACTGATGGTGTATGGGATATACACCCTCAGTAATTTCATACCATACGAGAGCTTATGGTTGTGTGTTATTAATTTAATGTATTTTGTGTGATATTATTAATGAATTTAGACATATATATTGAAATAGACACATTTTTGGTTCTTTACAATGGAAACAAAATCAGTTTATAACTACTTATTTGAACACATTTTGAAATGTAATGCAGATTTTTTTTCTACATTTTAAGATTCAAATTTACTTTCAATTTTTTGTTTAGCACAACTCTTCTCGAAAAAGTGCACTAAATGCGCATTTTATTGGCACCGTATTTTTTGCTTAACAAGTGCATTTTATTCCCTTAAAAAACACTTTTTAATAGTGTGTTTATACATTTAAGTGTATTTTTTCCACTAAATAATACACTTAAGTGCGTTTATTATGATAATAAGCGCGCTTAAGTTTATTTTTAAGTGCATTTATACACTTGAGTGTATTTTAAGACATACAAATGATACACTTCATGATCAAAGTATTTTTTTAAAGCGCATTAATACACTTGAGTGCATTTTCAGTCATTCAAATAATACACATTACAGAATTAAAAGCGATTTTTTTAAGCGCATTAATACACTTAAGTGCATTTCCAGTCATACAAATAATACACTTATCAGTAACTTAAATAATCTTTCAAGTGCATCAATACACTTGAGTGTATTTTAACTAATACAAATAATACACTTCATGGAGTATTCAAAGTGAATTTTTAAAGCGCATTAATACACTTGAGTGCATTCCCGGTCATACGAATAAAGCCTTACAGTATTAAAAGTGAATTTTTAAGCGCATTAATACACTTAAGTGCATTTTCAGTCATACAAATGATACACTTTATGAAGTGTTGGAAGTGAATTTTTTAAGCGTATTATACGCTCAATTGTACTTTTCATCACTTCAAATTAATATGCTTAAAAATTAAAAAAAAAATTTAAAAAAATCCCATCATTTTGATGTCAGCATTCATTCTTTAAATGAAAAGTTAGTGTAAACACATACATAAAAAACAAAAAGTACAATTCAATAGATAAGTACACACTTTTATTAGAATGTTAAACCTTAAAAAAACAAAAACAAATGTTACATATCTACATAAAAGAGAGGATTCAAACGGGCTATTACCTATCTGGAATTAACTACTTAAAATATCAAGTTCATACCAGTGATTTTTCTCCCCTCTGATTACCGGTAACTGATTAACAGCCAAATACAGGTGGTTTCCGCTTCAAAAGTATTAAAGTTTTCCCCTCCTTGAGCTAAAATGTTTTCCCTATCATTTACTAGATTTTTGTATTTTACATTAGTTCCAAATCCCTTTTTAATATGGACAAAAGCAGCACATTTAATTCAATCATATTCTGGATCATAATATATGATAAATGAACCACATTCATAAAATTTATATAAATATATACCTTATTTTTAAGATCTTCCTTTTTGTTCCTTATTGTGCTAAAATATGCCCTTCTAAGAGCCAGTACGTACAGGTTGTTTTGAATTTCTAAAGAAAATAACTGCATACATGCTGACAATATTTAGCAGCTTAGCCCCTGTCACTTTATTAATATAGTTTTTGTTATACACTGTTCCTTACAAAGAATGCATTCATAAACAACCCTTCATAGAGCAGTTCACCAGCTGATCAGGTCTGATAGGAAATAATAATAATATTATAAATATTATTTAAATTGTCTTTTAAAATGTATGATAATAGTCAATGTGGTAGAAATTAATTGAATTGGGGTTAAATATCAGTGTAAGAAAGTTCAAATACTGGTTTTTTATGTTGTGGAGATAAAATTGAATCTGGCAAGCCCACATAATATTTTTGACACTTTCAATAGTTTTAATTATTTACCCACAGCCTGATTTAGTTGTACTTTTCGCTTTAAAAGCTGCTCTACTGATTCACATATTTTATGAGCATACAAATTGCAATTATAAGATTATAAACATTATGTTCAGATAAAAAAGAATTCAGTACAATCCTCCTATTAAACACTATATCTCTGTCCTTTAACTTCAGTTAGTTGCTATAGTGTTGCTCTTTTTTATGAAGATGCACTAAAACTACACTTGTACAGAAAGAATATGTTTTTGCAAATCAGAAGATACACTAATATGCACAAAAAATGCGCTTCATTAAAAAATGCACTTATTGCATAAAAAGATGCACTTTGTCTACAGAAGATACACTTAAAGTACAGTAAAATACACTTAAAGATAATGAAAATACAGGAAAAAATGCACTTTAGTGCACTTAATCATGAAAAAAATGCAGAAAAAATACACTTTTCGTTAAAAATGAAGAAAAAATACACTTTTTAAAGTGAATTTTGTTAAAAAGTGCATTTTATTTTGAGAAGGGAATAACAAAAAAGATATAAAATATAATTCAGCAATATTTTATTTGGTAACAACTGAGATAGTAAGCTTCTCAGGTTTATATCTGAATCAGTTTTGTAAATAATATTTACGCGAACACATTAATTTAATGTGTTAAAATAAAAAAGTTATTTGATTAACTCAAATTTGTCTCAATCAACACTTTAGTCAAATTAATCTAAGCTGTTTGCACAGGTAATTATTACCCATTCGTACTGCTATGAATTAATGGACAATATAACACCAATATAATATATAGGTGGTACATAAAGTTTCGAAGAGGTACATAAAAGGTCTGGTACATAAAAGGACTGTTACATAAGGTGTAACATTGGAATTTTCAGACTAACTCTCTGTATGCAATAATGATTGTGATGAAGGTGGTAGTGGCGGTTACGTGCCTTTCTCATGAATACATTGCTCATTACATCCGTGAGATTTGTGAGACCAACTCTATGTATGCAATACTGATGATGATGAAGGTGGTGTAGGTGGTGACCAGTCTTTCTTTTGATATCATGAGTATAAGTGCCAGTGAGATTTTTCAGACCAACTCTCTGTATACAATAATGATAATGATGAAGGTGGTAGTGGCGGTTACTTGCCTTTCTCATGAATACATTGCTAATTACATCCCGTGAGATTTGTTAGACCAACTCTATGTATGCAATAATGATTATGATAAAGGTGGTATAGGTGGTTACTTGTCTTTTCTTGATTACATGATTATAAGTGCATGTGAGATTTGTCAGACCAACTCTCTGTATGCAATAATGATTGTGATGAAGGTGGTAGTGGCGGTTACTTGCCTTTTTCATGAATACATTGATAATTACTTCCGTGAGATTTGTCAGACCAACTCTATGTATACAATACTGATGATGATAAAGGTGGTGTAGGTGGTGACTTAACTTTCTCTTGATATCATGATTATAAGTGCCTGTGAGATATGTCAGACCAACTCTCTGTATGCAATCGTGATTATGATGAAGGTGGTAGAGGCGGTTACTTGCCTTTCTCATGAATACATTGCTAATTACATCCCGTGTGATTTGTCAGATCAACTCTATATATGCAATACTGATGATGATAAAGGTGGTGTAGGTGGTGACTTGTCTTTCTCTTGATAACATATGATTATAAGTGCCTGTGAGATTTGTCAAACCAACTCTCTGTATGCAATCGTAATTATGATGAAGGTGGTAGTGGCGGTTACTTGCCTTTCTCATGAATACATTTCTAATTACATCCCTTGAGATTTGTCAGACCAACTCTATGTATGCAATAATGATGATGATAAAGTTGGTGTATGTGCTGACTTGTCTTTCTCTCGATAACATATGATTATTAGTGCCAGTGAAATTTGTCAAACCAACTCTCTGTATGATGATGATAAAGGTGGTATAGGTGGTGACTTGTCTTTTCTTGATTACATGATGATAAGTGCCTGTGAGATTTGTCAGACCAACTCTCTGTATGCAATAATGATTGTGATGAAGGTGGTAGTGGCCATTACTTGCCTTTCTCATGAATACATTGCTAATTACATTCCGTGAGATTTGTCAGACCAACTCTATGTATGCAATAATGATCATGATAAAGGTGGTTTAGGTGGTCACTTGTCTTTCTCATGATTATATATGATTATTTGTGACTGTGAGATTTGTCAGACCAACTCTCTGTATGCAATGATGATTGTGATGAAGGTGGTAGTGGCGGTTACTAACTTGTATCATGAATACATTGATGACTACATCCCGTGAGATTTGTCAGACCAACTCTATGTATGCAATAATGATGATGATAAAGGTGGTGTAGGTGGTGACTTGTCTTTCTTAGATAACATATGATTATATGTGCCTGTAAGATTTGTCAAAACAACTCTCTGTATGCAATGATGATTGTGATGAAGGTGGTAGTGGCAGTTACTTGCCTTTGTCATGAATACTTTGATAATTTCATCCCGTGAGATTTGTCAGACCTACTCAATGAATGCAATACTGAAGATGATAAAGGTTGTGTAGGTGGTGACTTGTCTTTCTCTTGATAACATTATTATAAGTGCCTGTGAGATTTGTCAGATATGCAATAATGATTGTGATGAAGGTGGTAGTGGAGGTAGTGACAGTGACATGTCTTTCTCTTGATTTCAAGTTTATTTCTGCCTGTGAGATTTTTCAGACCAACTCTCTGTACACAATAATTATGATTATGAAGTTGTTACTGTCGGTAACTTGTGTTTCTCTTTATTATATGTTTATCACTGCCACGTAGATTTCTCAGTCCAACTCTCTGTATGCAAAAATGATGATGATGAAGAAGATGGTAGTAATGTTGACTTGTCTTTCTCATGATAACATGATTATTGCCTTGAGTATTGTAAGACCAACTCTATGTACGCAATTATGGTGATGATAATAGTAAAAGTAGCGGTAACTTGTCTTTGTAATGATCACATGTTTATTACTGTCTGTGAGATTTGTCAGACCAATGTTAATACCTAGCTCTCTGATGCTATTCATGTTAATACCCAACTCTCTGATGCTATGCATGTTAATACTAAACTCTCTGATGCTAAACATGTTAATATCCTACTGTCTGATGCTATACATGTTGATACCCAACTCTCTGATACTATACATGTTAATACCCAACTATCTGATTCTATTCATGTTAATACCTAACTCTCTGATGCTATACATGTTAATACCCAACTCGCTGATGCTTTACATGTTAATACCCTACTCTCTGATGCTAAACATGTTAATACCCAACTCTCTGACCCTATACATGTTAATTCCCTACTCGTTGATGCTATACATGTCAATAACAAACTCTCTGATGCTATACATGTTATTACCCAACTCTCTGATGCTATACTTGTTAATACCTAACTCTCTGATGCTATGTATACATGTTAATACCCAACTCTCTGATGCTATACATGTTAATACCCAACTCCCTGATGCTATACATGTTAATACCCAACTCTCTGTTGCTAAACATGTCAATACCCAACTCTCTGATACTATACATGTTAATACCCAACTCTCTTATGTTATGTATATATGTTTATACTAAACTCTCTGATGCTATACATGTTTATACCCAACTCTCTGATGCTATACATGTTAATACCCAACGATCTGATGCTATGCATCTAAATATTCAATTCTCTGATGCTATACATGTTGAAACCCAACTCTCTGATGCTAAGCATGTAAATACCCAACTCTCTGATGCTATGTATGTTCATACCCAACTCTCTGATGCTATAGATGTTAATACCCAACTTTCTGATGTTATACATGTTAATACCCAACTCTCCGATGCTATACATGTTAATTCCCAACTTTCTGATGCTATTCATGTTAATACCCAACTCTCTGATGCTATGTATACAAGTTAATACCCAACTCTCTGATGCTATACATTTTATTTCCCAACTCTCTGATGCTATACATGTTAATACCCAACTCTCTGATGCTATGTATACATGTTAATACCCAACTCTCTGATGCTAAACATGTAAATACACAACTCTCTGATGCTATGTATACATGTTAATACCCAACTCTCCTATGCTATACATGTAAATACCCAACTCTCTGATGCTATGTATACATGTTAATATCCAACTATCTGATGCTCTGTATACATGTTAATACCCAACTCTCTAATGCTATACATGTTAATACCAAACTCTCGGATGCTATACATGACAATACCCAACTCTCTGATGCTATGCATACATGTTAAAACCCTACTCTCTAATGCTATGTATACATGTTAATACTCAACTCTCTGATGCTATACATGTTAATACCCACATCTCTGATGTTATACATTTTAATACCCAACTCTTTGATGCTATACATGTTAATACCAAACTCTCTGATGCTATGCATGTTAATACCAACTCTCTGATGCTATACATGTTAATACCCAACTCTCCGATGTTATACATGTTAATACCTAACTCTCTGATGCTATACATGTTAATACCCAACTCTCTTATGCTATGTATACATGTTAATACCCAACTCGCTGATGCTATACATGTTATTACCCAACTTTCTGATGCTATACATGTTAATACCCAACTCTCTGATGCTATGTATACATGTTAATACTCAACTCTCTGATGCTATTCGTGTTAATTCCCAACCCTCTGATGCTATGTATACAGGTTAATACCCAACTCTCTTATGCTTTACATGTAAATACCCAACTCTCTTATGCTATGTATATATGTTAATACCCAACTCTCTGATGCTATACATGTTCATACCCAACTCTCTGATGCTATACATGTTTATACCCAATTCTCTGATGCTATACATGTTAATACCCAACTCTCTGATGCTATACATGTTAATACCCAACTTTCTGATGCTATACATGGTAATACCCAACTCTCTGATGCTATACATGTTAATACCCAACTCTCTGATGCTATACATGTTAATACCCAATTCTCAGATGCTATACATGTTAATACCCAACTCTCTGATGCTATTCATGTTAATACCCAACTCTCTGAGGCTATACATGTTAATACCTTTTATAATCCTAGGCGCATGTTATTGTCAGCATCTTACTATTAACATATTAAAAACCTACATTACGTGCTTACTCACTTTTCGTAATATGCATTTCCGGTGTAATAGATTTCTCACCCATGTGGTGCAGCACATCAACTGAAAAACGGCAAGACTTTCGCATTATATGCCTCCAAAAAGCTTTGTTATTTAAGGTTTTCTGCAGCATTAAATACATAACGATTATAATGAGACAAGTATATTAACATGCATTTCAAATTTTGAACATGGTTTGATTCAGACCAAACCTTTTGTTTTTTGTATTAATGTTAAAGTAACTTACGTAGAAACGGAACGAAGACATCTGATTTTGTACTTGTTGACTGTTCATAAGCGTTAAAAAGACATATCGAGGAACGTACTTGAAGGATGTAATGCTCGATCGCTCTTATATTGGAAATCACCCGCAAGAAGTCTGATGCAAGGAAAGGGAGATGAGGCGGACTTATCAATTTATGTTGCCTAGTAAATAAAACAGCATTATTCAGTGAATTTGTGCAATAATTGTTTCATTCAGTATGCACATGTAAATAAACAATTTAGAACAAAGCATAAGCACATATACGACATCATTTACAATTTGCTATATATATTTATTTATTTATGTATATATTTATATGGGTATTTATTATATATATATATATATATATATATATATATATATATATATATATATATATATATATATATATATATATATATATATATATATAATAGTACGATTTTTTTGACGAGTTTGAATTAGAAAGACGTGATATGTTTACATTTGTTCACACATTTTTGTGGATGTCTTTTCGTAAGCATATCGTATAAAGTGTCCGATTAAGAAAACTTAGTAAATGGTTAAATTGGCAAAGAATGATAAGGGATCATATAAATAGCAGCAGAAAGACCGACGAGCACCTTTATCAACAATAAAAGAACTGAGTTATACACAAAACATACGTATTGTATAACACAACAGAGGACATGTCAATAAATTATGTTATTAACGTATGTAAAGACGCTATAGAGAACAAAAAGAATCCTTGTATTGTCTGTAATTGCTATAGTTATCGGTACGATAATTCGGCTGCGACTTGACGACTGTCGGCATCAGAGCATGAGGCAAACTGTCCCATATTGGACATAAATGCCGATAAGATGTCTGATTCAAAGCGTTGCACGACTATTGGAATAGTTGGCTTAAGACGGTATTCAAGTAAAATACTCTTAATAAAGCAGGAAAATGTCGAACGACTGCGGTCTTCACTTGACTTGTTAAACACACACGTTTTATACTGATATTCGGCATGTTTTATGTTTTTGTTTATTGATAAAAAAATGTTTTTTTGAAAAATTGAACTTCACTCATTAAGTTGGTGTGTATTATCTTTATAACCATAAAAAATCTATTTAAACGTTATATCAACGAGCGTTTGAGTTACAAAGCGCCGGGAATTTGATAACTTATACACTAATACAATTCTCACTGTACAATATAAAGAAGTGAAACTCCAGCTGCTGGAGCAGTATTGAATTTTCATTTAAAACAATTAGTTGGTCCTTTATTTAAGGCAAGTGACCGATTGCCCAAACAGTACAAAACAGCACAATACAGCACAATACAAACCAACATAAACACAAAATATGAATAAAGCTGGGGTCACCGCCTTGGAACGGTCAATGCAAAGCATTGGGGGTTTAAACCTGGTTATAGAGCGCTCAACCTCACACTTGGCCCAGCAATATTCATAATACATTCAAGTGTAAATAAAATTTAACGTCATAGCATTGTAACTAAAATTAAACAATAATAAAAGGGAATTAAAACGCATTCAATTTAATTACTATTTAATTACTCAATTGCATTGAAGATACAAGAGTAACAGAATTACAACTTTTTGACGAACGATCAAATAAAACTATTGCAAAAAAAGAGCTGTACTTAACTCTAGAAAAGACCAACATAAGAGACCAAGATAACTGCGTTTGCGCCCTAGACAGATCGAGTAAGTTAACAAAAGCAAAATAGGCTTATTTACAGACATGATTGCATGGCTATGTCTGACGTGGAGCATTAGTTATTCGGTTTCGTGGAGTCACCATCAACGAATAGGATGCAGCATAAACAGATTCCCCCACAAACAATTTTAGGTCAAGAACGAAAAATTATATAATCGGTGTAGTTTCCTCCATTTTTGATTGCGTGTTAGTATTGTACAGGCAAATAGCAGATCGCCTTGCATGCGGTTATTTCTCTCCTAACAATGAAACTCGCGTTTTCTCTGTCCTATATTTGTCACTTAACATGTAAATGTTTGTTAATGAAAACTTACATTACCAGAAACATTAACAGAAACAATTACAAGTATGTAAACATGTACATCATATTGGCATATACTCGTATTTTTCATAACAATGTTATTTTTCAGGGAAAACATGTTATGTCTTATACACGTTTCCAATTTTACCACGCGACATTGTGACTTTACGTTGTAAAAGCATGTCTGCAAATGAAGCCATACAAAGAAGATACAAACATTGTAAGTAATAAAAATAATAACAAGATGTGGATAATAAACAGCCTCTTAAAACTATGCTCATAACAATTGTGGTCATGATATTTTGAACAACAAAACATGGCAATAGTTGACAATCTATTCACAATAAAGAAGTGCAATTTTATTTCTCGTTTTATAATTTTGTTGCATAACCTTTTCTAAACAAAATAAATACAAATAGCAGTGTTAACAAATGAAGCGAAAAACAGCACATCAAGTTTACCCGAGTTATATGTTATATTAATATAACTGTTGCTGCAATATAAATATGTTGTGGTCAGATTAATAACCAAATGAAATCAGCAATTACTATTGTAAAAACAATAGAGTGCTTAATGCCGAAAAAGTGAAGAAATACAATGACATAGGTAATAGCTCTATAGCATATAGCATTCCTGTTGTAAAAGTATGATTTCTACTTCAATGTTTTGAACTAGCAAATGAATCTCCACCTGTAGAAATAATACAGATATTACGTTTATAAAAAGATTTTAAAATCATTTTCATCCTGAAAATTTGAATAGTTCGTTTGCGTTCGTTGGGTTAGGAGTAAATCGAGAATGGGAAAGAGGCATGTAATATAAATATTTAAATTTAAAAAATTAAACTATATTTATTCGTAGTATTTACATATACCAATATATTAAAAATATTTCATTAGGAAACCAAACACACATACTTCAATTTGTATTTATCCCATAAACAAAAAAGGTCCTGCACATTCAGTTCTGTAAGGATTTACCTCCCAGTTGAGCACAACGTAAAGTAAATCAGCGTATTCTTTAACTAATTATATAAAAAATAAGAATTTGCAACACTTACACATGTTGAAATGTTGCATCGCATCATTTTGTACAGATTGCATGGTTTCTGATTAAAGGTGACAGGCCAATTTCACAATGAAAACTGCCATTTTCTTAATAAATATATTCTAAAGCGAGTGGAAATATCAATAAAAATGAAAAAAAAAGTTTGATACGATGCTTTTGATTTCCGTAAGCCGCTCGGGTATTTCCGCCACCTATTTCGGTGATGACGTCAACTCGACCTCAACGCGCACGACACGGAAACTCGTCCATTGTTATTACGGATTGGAGCATGCACACTTCGCGATTATCGTCAACTTTGACAATCAATATATTGTTGAACTAAATCAATATCGTGTTATTTTAATATACTTTGTCATACAGTTTCATTGAAAGCGTGTGCTCTAACAGTGTTTATTGCATGACAGTCGTTATTAGACATGGTTCAGTGTGTTGCTTTCGGTTGCAAGGAACGTCCAGTGAAGGGAAACAAGGGTTTTTTTTTCCCAAGGAGCATGTTACTCATAAGAACTGGATTATAGCAGTAAATTCCAGGAGGAAAATTGGTGGGAAAGTGGTTGATTTCAAGCCGAGTAATGCTTCTAGATTGTGCTTGAAGCATTTTTGAAGACAGTTGTTGTGTTCACCCTCCAAGTGTTATGGCTAGTGTTGGAATGGAGTTAAAGCTCATGCTGAAGGCTGGGGCTGTTCCAACCATATTTTCTGAAACAGAGGTATACATAGCTTCAAAGAAAGCCCCACTGAATCCCAACGACCTTGGACCATTGAAGCACAAACGAGATAAGGATGGGGCCTTTTCCAAAAGGAACCAGAAACCGGTATGTTGCTATCTATTCTAGTTTATTTTGATATTTACAGTACTTTACATTTTCATTCAGCAGACTATTACACATATTTCCAGAGGTTTAATTAGCGATTTACTGTTACATCTGGTGAGGAAATAGTGTTGAATACTTTCAGATGCAAGTTAATTCCAAATACTGGGGTCGTTTCGCCCTAAAACCTGTTTGCCGTAGGTCACCCTGAGTCGTTTCTCATGTACTATTATGGTTTTGTAAATGATTATTTCGATCCGAATAGCATTTGTTTAACATATATGGGAAATTAAGATTTTTATTACAAATTTGATTATTAATTGCAATTTTTATTTAGAATTTGTTTTTCATAATTCATATAAGGAAATTGTGATTATTTTATTATTACAAATTTGATGATTGCGCAGTTATCTGTTGACTTAAATTGCAATTTATTAACAGAAACATTATGATACATTGTGTTACAAACTAAGTACCGGTAATACGATTCATAAGTTTGGCAGAGGTATGATGCGTTGATTTGGCAGTTAAAATAATTTCGGGACCAATCACAATTATCAAACAAACTAAGACCGGAAGACATGTGATCAGATGATTGGCTAATTACTATGTATAAAAACAAGGTGAAACGACCCAGGGCAAACGGGAATTCGGGCGAAACGACTCAATGGCGAACAGGAAATAGGTCGAAACGACCCGGATTTAAATACTGGCCAGGCTAATTGAACAACAACACTGTGACAAAAATTGTTATGTGCTTCTTATTATCCTCTTTAAACAAAATAAAAATAAAGGCGAAACGACTCAGGGCGAACAGGTATTAGGGCTCGATTGGTCATTGTCGGCTCGGGTACTACTTTCATGTACCTCGGGTACTCTTAAGTATACTTACATGTACCCCGGGTACGATAAATATACTTAATCGTACCCGGTCGATAGTAGACTGTACCCGAGTTGTATTCCCTCCCAAAATCCGATGTCGTTAAACGCGCTACCGATTATCTTAAACACACTTCTCTTTTTTTAAACTGCTTCAACATGCTTTTTGAGTATAGGTTTCGATAATATATAGACCTTTTTACAGAAAATTGACATAAATGTGAATATAATTAATTTCAAAACAATAGCCGGCAACGACCGATTTAGCGTTAAATTTCCCGGGTACGTATAAGTATATATACCGTACCCGGGGTACATGTAAGTATACTCAAGTGTACCCGAGGTACATCTAAGTAGTACCCGAGCCGACAATGACCAATCGAGCGGTTTTAGGGCGAAACGACTCTGGGCAAACATGTTTTAGGTCTAAACGACCTGGATTCCTTCCCTACACAACACATCTGCATCAAAATTTAAAATCTTTCTGTAAAACCAGCTCATATTGCAGCTATCATTCATATTTCATCAACACTTTCCAGAGTCTAGTACAAAATGTAAGTTTATAAGGGGGTGTTCTGGAGCACATTCCCGGTTTGCTCATTATGCAGCCTTAGGCCCAGCATGGAAATGTATCATTATTATGCCTTTATGTAGTTGTCAAAATGCCCTTTATTATAAGCATGTATGCATTAATTAATTAGTAACATAAACATGTTTGGAGCAATTTTCTTATAATAGGTGAATTAGTGGAACAGCTATAAAAATGACAAATACATTTGAACTGATAAATGAATTAGACTTCTGGTTTACTTACCAAAAATATTGAAAGTGTATAAAATGAAATTTGAGCTTGCCAATATCAATTATATTTCCATAACTTTTAAGAAAGAATGAGAAAATCAAAGTGTTGGTAAACAAATAAATTATGTAAACTAACTTATACTGGTATTTAGCTTAAATACATAAATTCTACTACTACATAGATTTGTAACAGACATTATAATAGAAAATTAAAGTATACAAAATAAAATTATTAATATTATGCTCTAAGACCATTCTATTTGTTTATACAGTAATATTGAAATATTCGGATAACAATATAAATGCTAAGGGTTTTGTGCATTGATTCTTATTAAAATACTATGTATTGATTTCATTAAAAATGAACAGCTTGGCATTTTATTGTAATGATAGCAGGGATTCAATTTAAGGTCACAGAAGGAAGTTTAAGATACAATAATGTATACTTGTACTTTAAGTTGTGATCTTGTTAAGCTTTTATTGCAACAAATACCTGGTTTGTGCCTCATTGAAACATAACAAGTGTACATCTTACTCAGTGGTCATGACCCATATCTAAATTATATGTGTCTTATTTGCTTGTGCCACGGCAATGCACCGTTACATATGCTCGTGGATATGCGTAAGATGATTATAAATATTAACAGCAAACCTAGTTACTCTACTTCTTTTAGAAAGGTTCAAGGTAAAACTTTGGTCCAGGTATCCCTTCACAACATACATTTTCTTTAAATAATATTTTTAAACGCCCCATGTTAAGTCTCATACTGAGCAAATGGATCGTCATTCATAATGTTTTCGTTAAAAACCCTTACTCCATACACATAACCTTCAATAAGTCAAATACATTAGAATACCAACAGCATCGTCAGCCGGATGTAAGGCCATATTTTTTTTAGGGCGACACAAAGATCATAGGAATACGCTTAAACACTACACGAGGACTGAAAGCTAAACCGTCAGATATCCGATGTATGTCATAGTTCATGAGATTCAACTATTTCTGAGATAGACTTCACAATCTGTGATGGATGGTGTCGTGCGGCGATATTTCTTGGATTTTATGTTACCACATTTAGCAGCTCAACATAATTTTTAAATGCCATGTTTAATACATTTATATCAGGCAGTTACATGTCAGTTGGTGGAATGATTAGGTTGTGATTGCATGCTAAACGTATCTGAAGTATCCATTTAGAAAATGTTATCTGTATATGCCAAAATGAGTTAAACCTGAACCGATATTTACTTTCTTTTTTTAAAGATAGAATTATTTCTTCACTACATGTGGATTTTCTGAACATATCAATTCTCTCGCAAATCAATACAAAATACGAAACTTAAGACATCATCATTATTCCATTGCGATCTTCAAATTAGACGAAAATGGAGTAAAATCATACATTTTAGTGAAATTTATTTTAGAAATTATTTTGTAACCAGAGAAAGTTTCTAGTTTCACAGACTGACACCTTTGCCATTTCACATTTGACGAACTGATATTTTGTGTATGACGTTTTCTATGTTTTGCGCATTATTTTCCGGCATTGACAGACTGTAATTAAGGAAATTTTACTTCGAATATAATTTATTATATGCAGGTGTTTAGTGGGATATTTAGAGTGCAATTATTTTGGTTTTATTTGCGTAGGCACAAATGGGCAAAACATGTTGATATAATTGCCATTTATTTGATAAACGCCGAACATACATGATTTATAATGCTTATGTAAAACACCATTAGCAGCTGAATTGAATTAATGAGTTCAACTCTAAACACACTGACTGAGACCGTTATGGTAACATGTGACGTCTTGTAGCTGCGTGTTACATTTCCACTTTACATAGGAGGAAGGAGACCGTTGCATGAAATCATCAGGTTGTCGTAAATTATCGTTTTTCGTTTACAAAATCGATGAGGCTGGTTAACATATGGATACGTGCTCACGATGCTTTATTGAAAAGCACTTCATAAACAAACATGTGTATAAGACACGTCACACATTACAAAGCAACCACACACAATACATACATAACACATTACACGGTGCCTATACCACGTGACTTTTTTGAATATGTGATGGGAGAATAAAGCGCGACCCAGTTAATATTCTAAGGATCTCTTTTAAAATAGTTCACTGTTTTTAAGGAATAAAGTGAAGAGCCCGTTCATTCGTACGAGTTTTCCATATGTATCATGATCTGTTCAAACAAATAAGTATTTGTTTAGTTAAATGCAACCGCGCGTTTGCACGGTTAGAAAAATGTCGGATTAGTGAGGGGACGTCATATTACAAACGTCTCATCACATATCATATCACATATCATATCACATATCATATCATATATCATATAACATATCTTATCACATATCACATATGACATCACATATCATATCACATATCATATCACATATCATATCACATATTATATCTTATATCACATATCACATCACATATCATATCACATATAATATCACATTACATGTCACATATCGTATCACACATCATGTCACATATCATATCACATATCATATCACATATCATATCGCATATCATGTCACATATCATTTCACATATCATATCACATATATCATAGTAAGAATAATGACATTCATAAAAAGGATACATTATTCATATACAGAACGTTATCAAACAACATCGTAAATTTGACAAACACAATTGCATTAATAATAGTGTAATGGTGTTAGACATTTATGTTATATAATGAATACGGAGATCAATGGGATCTGATGGGAAGACATGAGCGTACATTCTTTTGTTTAAAGTGTATTTATACTGATCGTTAAACATAAATCACTTAGTCAATTGTGCATTTAAGCTATCAATACAGTGTCTACAATGGCAGTTATTCTCAGCTGACTTATGTATTCCATACTCAGTCTAAGAAATATCGATATCCCAAAATGTATTGCACAATTTCCCATGAAAACAATAAAGGAATAGCCGTGAACTTATAAGAAACATGATTGAATTACTTATGTTTTACGAGGCATCACGCTTTTTTTGTTTATTTACTGATTAGTCGTTCAAATTAGAAAATCCGATAAACATGTTTTAAGGACTAATGAAAAAAATATTTTGTTTATGTTGACCAAATCAAGCAAATTGTAAACAAGTAACAGTTTTTAAATAACTTTAAAAAGTAAAAATTAAAAATTACGACTACATGGTAACTAGTTTAACTAAGTTGTCAGGCTTTAATGCTTATATTCGTCTTGATACACTTTAAACAAACAAAAATATATATAACAGTTTTATATTTCGGTCTTACTTGCTTAAACAATACAAAGCACATAATAATATACATTTAATCTGAATACATGCATACAATGTAGCTATCATATGTTTAGTTTTGTGCCAAAAACACATTTTCACTTGAGTGGTTTAATAAAATTTTATAATTTAGTCTGTTTCGAACATTAAAATGTAACCGATTCTTAAAACTCTTTGATGCTATGTTTACATGGTAACACGTTTTTCTAACACAAGGCGCATGATATCGTACATTGCATGCTTGCACATTTTTCGTATTATGCATTTCCGGTGCAGTAGATTTCCCATTCCATTGTTGCAGCACATCAACTGAAAACGGTCGAGACTGTCGCATTACATGCCTCTTAAACGCTTTGTTATTTAATGGTTTCTGCTGTATTAAATACATTATGACAATTCTGAGACATGTATATTTACATACATTTAAAATTGATTAATTCAGACCAAACCTTTTGTTTTTTGTATTAATTCTTATGTAAAGGTTACTTACGTTGAAATCGGACAAAGACATCTTCTGAATTGTTTCGTCTTGACTGTTCATACGCGTTTTAAAGAGTTATCGAGAAACGTTTTGAATAATGTCGTTCTTGATCGGTCTGATATTGGATCTCACACTTAACAAGTTTGATACAAGAAAAGCGAGGGCAAGCTAATCCATCAATCTATGTTGCCTCGTTAAATAAAACAGAATTATTCAACGAATTAGCGCAATATTTGTTGCATTCAATATATACATGTGTATCAATTGTTTTCAGCATAGCATAAGCATACATTTGAAAACATTTAGAATTAATGTATATATAATGTAACTAATTTGCAAACAGAAAGTTGAAGTACGAATACATATGTTCAAACATTTTTAGTGATTGTCTTTTCGAAAGCATATTGTATAAAATTTCCAATTAAGAAAACAAAATGCACCTATATAAATCCGTCTATCTTTAAAAAGTAACTCAACAAGAAATCACTTTAATACTAAACTCTGTCTAAGATTATAAATCAGTCAATGTTTATACTAAAAAATGTGACGCATGGGGAGATATTTCCAGTAAATCTTAATTTGAGTTAACTTCGTATTGATGCAAATGCATGCGTTTGAAGAAGGAAATCATGGTCAGTATTTCTTGTTAAGTCATTAAAGAACAGTAAAAACGGTAACATCAATATGAGCAAATATAAAAAAATAACACAGGTTTCTTTTAATATATGCGTTCCACAATTTCCCATCAGACAAAAATAAGTATCGAATGTTCAGTCCCAAATTACAAAAAGATACATAAAGGTAAATATTAATCAGATAACTAACACTAATGACATGTTAATAAACCAATATGCCGTTTCTTAAATGAGTAAACGTCAGATGAAGTTAATAACAATCGCAAATAACTTACGGATGAAATGAATGTTGGTTACGTTTTTTCGATAATTAATGCACTGGTCAAAATGGTAATTCTATTACGGTAATGCTCGAAATTTCATATTTTGCGTTAGTTATAAGTGTCATACAAAACTAACTAGTCCAAATATATCTTATAAGACGCTAACTAGGAAATACTAATTAAACGGTTAAAGTGGTAAGCAATGATTAGGACAATTACAACAAGACTATTGTCAATCAATACGGTCCCCTACCGATGAAGCTCCACCATTTTCAGCTATATTTATTTGCTATATGTTGCCATAGCAACCATAATTTTTGACGTAGGAACACAATTAAAAGACGTGCATAGTCTCCATATTGTCATCTATCCATGTTTCAAGTTTCATTAAAAGATATGAAGAACTTTAAAGTTATCGCAGGATCCTCAATTTTGAGCAATATATCTAGTCAATTTGTTACCATGGCATCGAGAATTCTTGACTTAGGAACAAAATGAAATGGCGTGCATGATCTCCATTTTGCCATCTATCCATGATTAAAGTTTCCATAAACAATATTAAGAACTTTTAAAGTTATCGCAGGATCCAGAAAAGTGTGATAAACTGACAGAATAACAGACTTACTGACATACTGACTGACAGAAAGAGTGCAACCCATAAGTTTCACCGGTAGGGGACAATAAATGTTTTATTTATGTGCAATAACAACGCATCATAAATAGCAACCGAAAGACCGACGAACACCTTTAACAACAATAAAAGCACTGAGGTAATACACAAAACATACGTTTAACATACCAAAATTAAGGAATTTTCAATAAATAATATTATTTGCGTATATTAAGACACTATAGAAAACATAAAGCATCGTTTTTTTGTCTGTAAATGCTATAGTAAGCGCTAAGAGAGTTCGGCTGCGACTTGACGACTGTCGGCATTTGATTAAGTAGAGACACACTGTCTCATATAGAACATAAATGCCTATACAAAGTCTCATTCAAAGTGTTGCACGCACTTTTGTAATATTTAACTGAAGACTGCGTTCAAGAAAAATTACTTTTTATTAGGCAGGAAATGTCTCAAACAACTGCGTCTCTCGCACGACTCGTCAAGCACACACGTTTTATACTGATATTCGGCAGGTTTAATGTTTGTGGTTATGGGTAAATTTATTTTCTCGATATTTATTAAAACTTTTAACTTTACTCATACAGTTTGTGTTAATATTGATTACCATAAAATATATTACAACTTTCTATCAACGTACGTTTGAGTAACAAAGCGTCCGGAAGTTTTAACATAATAAACATAATAAAATCTCTTTCAGAATTCTCATCTTTTAAATACTGAAAAACAAAGAATGATGTACTTAACTCTATAAAAGACAAATATCAGAGACCAAGATATCTGCATTTTCGCCCTAGACAGTTCGAAAAAAACTACAAATAAATAAATAAGCTTATTAAAATACATGATTTCATGGCTATGACTGCTGTGGAACATTAATTAATCGTTTTCGTGGAGTCAACAACAACGACTATGATGCAGCATGAAAGTATTCGCCCACACATTTTTTTGGTAAAGAACGAACAAATATTTAATCGGCGTCGTTTCGTCCCTTTTTGTATTTGACGGTTTGGAATTAACCTTGAATTTGCAAAAGTAACGTTCAACGTATTATGTTTAGTAACAGAAAGAGTATAATCTATAAAAAAAACAAGAGTGTATTGAATATTGAGCACATAGTGAGTTTGATTCTGTTCAACATATGATGGGTTTGTCTGAAACAATTATTTATATTTATTCAAATCAGAAACATAAACATAGACTGTTATTCCTCCAATACTCAATATCCTTAAAAAATATTGCTCAAAACTAAATTTTACTATATATAACATCTGGCATTTTTATCAATGGCATTTTTACCTATGCCATTTTCACCACTTTACTTCTGGCATTTTTACCGGTGTCGGTTCACCTGTACATCTGGTATTTTTACCGCGCAATAGTTTTTCTTTGTATCTCCAGCGTAGTCTATTCAGTATACATATCCTGACAAGACCCCAAGGATGTGCAGGCTGGACTGGAGCTACGCTGGCAGCATATTGCACACTACCCATTTTCGCATGAGGCGGACTATAAACATCTCACCACGTGTTGTAAATGGAACATCAAACCACGATACTTGCCAATAGAAAAATGAAGTCACACTGTGTTATTTATAGCAAACTGGCAAATGTCGGTACCCGATTCTGGTATGCATATGTCACATAAACTATTTCGGTGCTACATATAAAAAGTCTAAATAGGCTTCCTTAACAAACGTCTTTATTATGTTAAGTCGAAGAGTTGTCAACACCATCAAGCACAGCGTTACCAGGTATTTACACATGTGGCTTGGATGAACAATGCAAACTAACTTAAACACAATTTTTATTTTATTTAAAAAAATATATTGGTGTTTAAGTCCGCGTACACTTTTTCATATTTTGAGGTTTAAGGCTGAATTCTTTGTTTGATGAAAACTTGTACCATAAATGTAAATGTGTAATAATATGTAGTTATGTACCGAAAATATCAAAACACACATGATACACAACTCTGTCTAGCTCAATCTTCTATACTATGGACATAGATGGTACTAAAGTGATCGTCGAGATGTCGACGTCCTTGTCGATATAGTTATTTTGGCCGAATTATGCATGGCAAATGAGTGGCATTTAATAAATTAATACAAGTAATACAAGTAATAAAGAGTATAAAACTGCGAACATTACATGTCTCGGCATGGACCTCGCTATATTGGCTATCTGACGGATAGTTAATAAAAAGTTTATTTCAAAGCTTAATACAATGAGGCAAATGTCGATATCGACGGAGAGTTAGTTTTCAAAATAATAGCTGTGTGATAAGTATTATTTCTGATATATTCATTTTGATTTCCAACATATGTTATGTGAGTTCAATTTGTTTTCAATTACAAAAGCGATTGACTTTTTTACAACTACCCATATTTATTTTTTTATTTTGATAGATGATGTTTAAGTATGATATCAAATGTATTCAGCAATGCTCGATTTTATTTTCACTTCTTAAACAATAAAATAACGCAGCGGACAGTAAACGTTATAAACATTTATTATTTGAGAAGAAATCTGTTTGGAAGGTCTGTGTCATCTGTGAAGCAAGTATTACTGTGATAATGGAAAACACACCCTGAATGATGTATAGTCCCAATAATGGAGCGAACAAATCAGCTTGCTGGTTTTATGCCACCATAGGAGGGCATATAGTGATTGGACCGTCCGTCTGTCCGTCTGTCTGTCTGTCCGTCTGTCCTTCCGTCACACTTGCGTTTAGGTTTCGAAAAATTCTCATAACTTCTATATCCCTTCATATTGCAACTTGATATTTGGCATGCATGTGTATCTCATGGAGCTGCACATTTTGAGTGGTGACAGATCAAGGTCAAGGTCATCCTTTAAGGTAAAAGGTAAAAAAAAACATGAATCAAAGTGGTGCTGTAGGGGGAATTGTGTTTCTGGCAAACACATCTCTTGTTAGTAAATATTTTGTTTTGTTAAACTAAATGTTTATATTTTTCATCTGCTGTACAAACTATTACCAATGTTTTTGGATGAAATCAGCTTACAACAAAGTAAACTTTTATTTAAGTTAAGAGTTGGTATTCATTGTGCCTTTTTCTCCAAGTAAGAAGGAGTGAATAATTAAGAATCTGTGTAATTCAAATTTTTACAATGTTAGGCCTTTTTAAATGTTTCAAACACGAGGTTGAGATGAAATATCATTGTGTTTATAATCCATTAACACAATTTATATGACAGCAACAAAACAGAGAAACAATAACAGAATTTGGAATTTCATGAATACCGTAAATCATACAATTCAACTGATTCAGGTGCCTCCATAAAGAAAAAAATCAATACAATTTAAGCAGATGTTTTGTTTATTTGTGCTACTGATTAGAGAGTTAGCATGTTAGATTTATAAAATATGTTTATTGTCACAAAAGCATTTAAAACAATAAAATGTGTTTCATATTTAGACAATAACAACATCAAACTAATATGATTTTTGACAGAAGTTTTTGTTAACAGATTGGATCTTCATTTATTTATAGTTAACACTCGCCTCAAATATGTCGAGGCTATTTTAGTACTGATAAACATTGATAACAAATATACAAACGAAAGTTATGTTTTTTAGAAAAAGAGGCGGTCTGTTGCAATCAGAGAATTGTGTATATACTGGTTCCCCACTGTAAGTCGTAAATGATTTAAATTATTTAGGAACTGTTTTTAATTATACTGGTAATTTTGCATGGAACCAAGAACAATTCGTTGGTAAAGGTCTTAAAGTTTTGAATGTGTTATTAATTAATTGCTACAAATATAAATTGAAGCCAAAACTGCTATGTCAATTGTTTGACTCCTTTGTTGGTTCTACTATATGTTATGCGGCAAAGATTTTGGGCCACAGTAAATCTAAGGTTATTGAAAGGGTTCATCTAAAATTTGTAAAAGGATACTAAATATAAATATCAGAACTTCAAATGCTACTGTATATGGTAAATTGGCATGTTATCCGTTTTATATTGTCAGATATGTTAAGATAATTAAATATTGGTTTCGTTAACTTCAAACTAATAATATTATTCTCAAACAAGTGTATAATATGTGCCTAGTTGGTTGTAATTATGGTAAAAGCAATTGGTTAACTAATTTAAAAATTTGTTATGTGAGTACGGTTTTAATTACGTTTGGAATGATCCATTTGATGTTAATAGTAAATCTTTTATACCAGTATTTAAACAGAGAGTGATTGACACTTTCATACAATTATGGCATGTCGACAAGGATAATAATGTTGAGTTAACTTTGTATACAAATCTTAAAGTAAATTGTGAGTATAAATCATATTTAGATTTATTGCCTAGTAACCTCAGATTCTTTTTTAGCAAAATAAACATGTGTTCTCATCCATTTCGTATACATACTTGTAGATATGGTGTAAATAGAGTTGAAAGAAATGAACGTTATTTTACATATTGTGATATGCATGATTTGGAAGACGAATGACATTTTATACTTATATGTCCTAGATATAATGGTATTAGACAAAAATATATCAAACGATACTATTATGTTAATGCAAGTGCAATTAAATTCATTGAATTGTTAAATACTAAGCGTAAGAATGTTCTAAAAAACCTAGCTCTTTATATTAAATTAGCACTGTCTCATAGAACTGCTATTTTTTATAATTTAAAATCAGTTCATCCTCTTATAGTTATGCAATTGTTTAATTGAATGTGCTTCTTTTTCCCACTGTGATTTTATTTTATGTTTGTAATATATGCATTTATGTAATAATTATGTACTAATTGTGCAAGTCGTAAATAAACCTATGTTCTGTTCTGTTCCTGTTCAATTCTGGACAAACAATACAAAGTTCACTAAACTTAATGTTTTTTAAAAACTGAAGTCGCCATATTAACAAGAATAATCGTACATTTGATTGACTTTCTTAATACAAAGATACATAGTATTAAGTACAATCAAAAGGATAATTTCTGTTATTGTTTTTTCAGGAACAGCATAGGCAATTTGTCTTTATTATGAAGATGCACTATAAACTGTATTATATCCCATAAAAACATTTGATTCTGAAATAAAGCCTGCTTAATATTCAACGTAATATCTACCTCCGCTAGAATTTGTGAGTGTACCTTGAGATCATTACAATCGGATGCATCCGGAGTTCCTTTAATAAATAAACCAATCTCGTATAACATCGAATTAAGACTATAAATGGACAATAAAACACGAATTCATTGGAAATTAATCAGAAGCAACTCTTGTCAATACCATGCCATGCACTAGCGTTACATTTTGTTTTAATTTAAACTTAACTCTCTTGAACGGTTGAAACGCAACTTCGATATTTATTTGTACGGACATTTGCGAAGTGTTTACAATCCTTTTTCTTCCATTGTTTCAAAGTACTACTTTGGCACGAGTATAATGTTTAAACTTGTGGTTTAGTAGGCTTTAACTCCTTTGCCAAGAATTAAGATTTTCAACAGCATTATGCTCATATACGATCTTACTCCGGTATAAACACTATTGAATTACAAAATGAAATTTATATAAGTTATTAAATCATACTTTTCTTAGCCAAATACACCTTGACTATAACTGGGATCTTTGATATGAGGTATGAAGCAAAACGTTAAAGTGCTCTTTAAATGGGGTTTAGATGCATTCCTAATTGTTTCATGAACACAACGTGTTGAATTTGGAGATCCAAACGACTAAGAAATATAATTCAGTTATTTAATTGGGGAGAATGTTATATTTTTAAACGAGTAACAAACTAAGATATGATATACTGTCTACGAAGTGCTTTTTAAATGAATCGAAAACACCTAGATCCATGCAGCCAATTGCATGTACTGCTATCGCCAATAAGATCAAAATACTTTTTTCTGCGGACCGTGTTTCGAAAAGTCAAGGCTGATCTTCCATGGACCCCGTTATATGCAACGCACTCCGTCAGTTAACGAATACCATTTTCTCAATTAACCATCGGTTGTTTATGCCTGACTCTGATATTTGTTAAATCGGTTAAATTATTTGACTCTATAAGTATTGGCATATTCAAGGCAGTCCCATCGTTATTTAAATTATTTTTGAAACGATAATGTTTTTTAATTTGTTGACAAGTATGTACAATAAAATAATTTGAGTGTTTTTTGCTATGAAAATGTACAAACTTGAAAGTTTGTAATTGAATAATTAAAACATTTCATAAACACACTCAATAGTTCTGAACCGGTATCTTGTCATTGTTTCGAAAGAAAAAAGGAAAACGTACTTTTACTGTGCTTTATTAGATCAATATGATTTATGAAATCTTTGCATTGGTTTACTTATGCACTAATATATATGTATATAGTTTTGGTTTCCATTTCCTCACATGTAGTAATATTCAACAGTTATGGGGTAAATGAATGCAATGTGTGTCGATACTATGTTTAATTTCAGATAAATTTAAATGGCCTCAGACAGATTTGAACATCTTTAAAGACACGTATACCTGTGTAATCCGGTAGATTTTCTCTTTATTAAACTTCGTATAAGGATATCCTTTCAAGTTAAAATAGTAAAGTAAAATGTATTTCTTATTCACGGGTTTGCACAAACAAGGAGGGTGTGTTCATCATGAAAAAGCAAGCGGTTGCCATTGGAACCCGTTCAAAATATGAGTGACGTTTTATTCAAAATGAACAATTTTTGCATGCAGATGTCTTAGACATTAACTTGACACTCATTTTTCGCGGCATGCTAATCGTGATGCACTTTTCAAAGTAAAATTCTACAGCTAAACGTGCAGTGCTCAAGACAGCTGAATCCCTGTTATTATTGAATACTTAATACTTAATTCCAATAATTATGTAAGGTTATTTACTTGCCATGTTGTTTATGCTGCTACCATGTTATGTATGACAAAGTACATAACAAGATGATTTTAAATGAAATTCGACTCTTTCGAAATTTATCTTATGTCGTTTAAATCAAAGTGTAACACTGACGCATCCTTAGATTCCAAAGAAAGAGTATGGGTATGTAGGAAATAATTACATAAATAAATAGTAAGGGTATGTAGGAAATACTTACAAAAACAAAAAGTATTGGCATATAGGAAATAATTTTATAAAGAAATAGTATTGGTATGTAGGAAATAACATCATAAAAGAAATAGTATGGGTATGTAGGAAATAATAATATATAGAAATAGTATGGTTATGTAGGAAATAATACCATATAATAACATAAATGGATACACAAAACACGTGTTTAGATAAATAAATATACAACAAATGTACTTACATTTAAGGTTTATCTTTCTATTGTTAGATTTAATAAGCGTATGTGCCAACAGCAATTTGTATATACAGCTACAGCAACGCACATCGACAACAAACGTAGTTATAATGGTACAGATTTTTTATTGTTATAAAACATAATAAGTATGATGATTTTATATATACGCTATTGGTGGTTTCGTGCATATGCATTTGTCAATGTTTTTCACAATCGATCGTAAGAGCAGTGGCGTATTGCCTTTCTTAAAACAACGTGCCATCATGCAAAACGTTAATCTTCATAAATAACACCCATTTCAATAAGACATTTTAAAGGATAACATGACTAAAATATCGCATATCGTACGTTGAGAATACCATGATATCATTATATCAATGCCATTGCTTTGCTTTAATATTAAATCGCATTGTATTCGCTGAAGTTGGATTCACGATTCAGTACAATTATACATCTCTTTCACCATTCATACTGTGGATTTTATTGAGAAAGGAGATTTCAAATTACTAAATTTATACTATACGAAAACCTAGGTTTTATGTTTAGGGTGGTGATTTAAGCATCGGTTTGGATTCTATCACTAAGTTACTTCCTTTAAATAAAATACTAGCACATGTGAAAGTACACTGCTGATAATATCTCTAGACATAATTACATTTTCCTTTTTTTTAACCATACCAAGATCACAGAAATGACGGTAAAAAAAAACAGAACATGCTGAAATAACACAACCTCCTTTTAAAGATATTATGTTATAAAAATCTATATTTCCAGTCCTTAATTAAATATATTTCTCTAAAAATAGTTCGGATAAATGCCTCCGTATTCATGCGAGGTTAACATTGTAGTATTTATCGTATGTTATCAACTGGCAATTTCAAATGGTTACCTATTGCCCTATTAAAGAATCTGTCATATAGATGGCAGTTTATGAGCATGTGTTGAATTTATTGTTCGAAAAACAAACAAAAAAGAAGAGTTTCATGTATTTTGTTGAATATGTGAAACAAGACCACATCTAGCGTTGAAACATTTGCAATTGCTATAAGGAACATTGGTTTTATGAATTGTTAACTTTGCTTTTCAAAATATTATTCGAAATATTCGTTTATTTTAAGTGATCATGTGTTTTATATTCAAAATAGATTTAAGTTGACATTTATATTCCAAATAAATAATAAGTCGCGGAGCTTGCATAAAAACGACACATGAAGAATAGGTTAATACTGATTCAATGGAACTGTTAAATATAAAAGCTTTTTCACACACCGTTGCTATGAATTGTTGCCCAAAGATGGCAGGCAATATAAATTCCAGGACCAGAACGAAATTTATATGATATTCAGAACAGTTAGATATGTTATGTTCATCAGCATTGTCTTCTTTAGCGTCTGTCTCTGCAATTGTGAATAAGTAAACATTAAACATAAACACTCAGTGTATGCGGGAACCTTGTCAATCGCTGAATTTCTTTGTATTTAAAGTCTTGTAACATCAGTTTGAAAAGTGAAATGTGCCAATAAGAAATAAAAATATCCATTATTCCATGCACACCATGAACAATCACAATCAAGATTCTGGAGTTTCAACGCCTGTGTTGCGTAAAGTCATGCAACATTTCATTCATTTACGACAATTTTAGATGGTGTGTTAGACAGCACGTCCTCTGCTTTTTGCGAGTAGATAAAGGGTCTTACGTAACTGTACAAACTCGTTACTGTATCAGTATTTTTACAATATGATTGCACTATTCGAACATTGTTTAACAACTGCTTTTATGATGGTATAACAATTATACCTAAAAGTGAAAAGTGTTCGTAATTTTAATAACAATGAATACTTTACATACCATATTGTTATTACAATAGTATGTTTTTAAACAATTTAAACCCCGTTGTGCTGATGTTAAAAAGTACAATTGCTTCTTATATGAATACTTATATTTTATATAAAAACCTATAGTAATGAAAAGCACACATCTACAATCAACTAGCTATTTATAGCATGAGGCAAATTAAACAGTCCATACTTGTGTTTTCATTTATTTTTTTATATAATATCCATCTTTTGCCGACTCGCAGACTTTGTACAAACATAGCAGTTTTATGGTATCTTGGTATCTGAAGACGTCGAATGTATGTGGAGCACTTCTACAGAAGATTGCACATCTTTGATCTCGGCACACGAGGCGGTGATACTTTCGTCTCCAGCGCATTAGACGCTGACTTAATTTCCGTTAACGACCTTTCCGAGAACCTCAACTTTGCTCTTAAATATCGCATAATACTTATTTAAAAAATGAAAACAAAGGAAATTTTAATATGCCCATACTTAAGTTTTTTTTTCTTTTTCATAAAATTTATTCAGTTATGACCTGGGGTGTAGACAGCCCCAGGTACCCGCTGAATACAAGAAACTAAATGAATACAATACAAGGTGACTGAGAACTTATTAAATAACTTGAAATAGGAAAACAAGTTATCAAAAACAGTCTTTTCAACGTCTGCACGTCTCCGCATTTAAAAAACAGTCTTTTTGCGTGTGCACGTATATAAATGGAATATCATTAAATACTACCTCTCTCTCTCTCTCTCTCTCTCTCTCTCTCTCTCTCTCTCTCTCTCTCTCTCTCTCTCTCTCTCTCTCTCTCTCTCTCTCTCTCTCTCTCTATATATATATATATATATATATATATATATATATATATATATATATATATATATATATACCCTTGCAGTGGTTCATTGTACGAAAACTTATCAAATTTTTATTTTACCCGCTAATCTTCCAGATAAATACTTTGGTAGCATACATTTTCAAGAACCTTTAATAACGTACCTTCTAATTTTTAAGAAAAATACTTCTACGAAATAGTGTTTTCAAATAACCATATTATATAGGGTCATACAATAAGTAGCGTAATTAAAAGCAGAAATACAAATCAAGGGACGTAATTAAAAAATATTACATAATGTAAGTACACAGTTATTTCTCTTTCCTTATCGTTTAACGGGTGATATCCGCGTGTATCTGTTTTTTATGAGCACAAATATTGATGTCAATAACAAGGTACAAATTCGTATTGTAAATACATCCTTGCCTCTGTCGTCTTAGACTTTAAAAAAACACATGTACGGTAAACAAATACAAGTCTTATTACAGACACAAATTATCTCAATTAAAATATGGTTTGTGTTTGGTCCCTTGTCCAATAAAAATCATGAATAATGTGTAGTAGTATAAGCAGCAGTATTAATTGCAATATATATTGCAATTATTAAGAAAATAAAGTACACAAAGTAGAAGCGATAACAGTTATATCAAAACCAAGTTATTTAAATTGTACTAAAATCAGAAGCAGTTATAACATTATTAAATGCCGAGCATTAAAAGCAAGAAGTAGGCGATCCATGGTATGATTGGAGTGAAGAATCTTTGATGAGAAGCGGTGCATTTTATGACCAGGTTAAAGTTCTTAAGCATGTAACGAAATTACACATTGTTCGTGGAAAACATACAGTAACAAACAAAGTTCATTTCTCTTTTCATCGAGATTTATTTATGTTGAATATTGTGTTAAACAACGCTGGCTGATGTACGTGTAATACAATTTTACAGCACGGCGATTAATATGGCCGCCACGACAAGAAAACGTGACTGCTCTACTTTATTGCCAAACTAAGACTATCTTTTCAGAACAAGGAAAAATCAAAACTGACCAAACAGGCTGTATACATTTTTGATTTACCATTATTAATATGTCTGTTGACCGACTCTCTTTTGTTCCGATTAAATGAAGCGGTCGGCAGGTGTTAGACAGAAATTATCTTATATGGCCATGTCAACGAATATTTTTGAAGGCTTTTCAAGATACGCATATTCGGACTGTGTTTCATAACTAATCTTGTTTGACATCGTAAAATAATACCTATAGGCAGTCACGTTTAATTTGCATTATGTTCTGATTTAATGAAGCTGTCGGTAGGTGTTTGACATAAATTATTTATATGACCATGTCACCGGATATTTTTGATGGCTATTCAAGATTAGTATTTTCGGACTGTGTTTCATAACTAATCTTGTTTGACATCTTAAAGTATATACCTATAGGCAGTCACGTTTTAATTTGCACCGTGATAACCGTGGTACGTTTTAATGTAAACTTAATTACTTTCTGTTATCATTTGGTAAATATTTAAATTAAGATTATTTTATGTTATTTAAACCATTATTATCTCTATATATTACATTATATTGTTTATAATTAAACATCTATGAATAATCTCCAAAATTCCAGAATCCTAGTTATGAAATTATGGTTGTTGTGATAAACGATTTATTAATAATTTTCTACGATAATTAATTTATAAATACCAAGTATGTTACAAGCATGAAGACACTAAGATCAGTTCCAATGTATCATTCCTTTACTAAGGACAGTTACAAGAGTTACAGAATGTGTATAAACTTAGATGAGCAAATTTCCACGACGAAAGTCAGTCTCTTATGTGAATATATGAGAAAATTGGGCAAAATGCATGTGCGACGACACTTTCCGCTTTGAACGTATTTTTAAGGAAGTCCCTCCTTACCGAACATCAAGTTAAGGCGGAAAGAATCGTCACTGATTAGCCTGTGAGGACTGCACAGGCTTATCTGTGATGACACTTAACGCAAATGCTTTAAGCCCAGTTTTCTCAGAACAAGGCTAATATTAAGATGATAATTTGTACAATCTCCTAAAAGTGCCAGGTTCTTAGGCGTTAGTATCAACTCTGTGGTTTTATGGATTTGTTAAGTTAATTTAATTGTGCTAATAATTACATATTTCTGTTTCACGTACATTGCTCTTTTTTGTTGAGTGTTTTAATCGTTAAACATGCGATAATACTATTCTGCAGCAGTTTGCGATAAACAAAAGGCATTTGTTCTTTGTTTTTGTTTTGTTTTTCATTTGTAAGATTTTTACCGTTTTCAACAGTATTTCATTCTTATTTAGGATAACATTTACACAACTGACACGTGTCCTGGTCCAAAATGTTTACCTGTAATGTGTGTACATACGTATTTCAGTTGCTGTCCTAATTGTATCAGATTAACCCATTTATGCCTTGTGGACTCTCCCATCCTACTAAATTGGATCAATTTATTTCCAAAATTAGGGATGTCTGGTATATTTATTTATATATTTAGAATATTTCTAACAGAAATTCCTTTTAGCACACAGCGCAGACCCTGATGAGACGCCGCATCATGCGGCGTCTCATCTTGGGCTACGCTGTTTGCAAAGGTCTTTTTTCTAGACGCTAGTCATAAATGGGTTAAGGTGAGATTAAATTTAAAATTGGCTGTTTAAGAGATTTTCTGATAAATGATGACATATTTTGTAATGTCGGGCGGAGAACGAACCCGAACCTGCTTAGAACTGCACGAAAGTAAAGACCTTTTTGCCACAGACTTTCACAGTATCACAGTATCACGGCCGTGTTTAAATTGTAATAATTGCTCATCTGCTTGGTCATTAAAACGAAAACCTTTTTTATTATTACGGTACACGTGGTTTACTCAACCATATGCTTAGTTAAGGGCTCTTTTGTTTCAGAAAGCTATTTTTTATACGACATGGAATATTTATAAGATTCATGAAAGACAGTTTTAAATGACCTACACAAATTTATACTAATTACCGGCACAGTTTCTTATTTTACAAAACATTTTACCTTAAGCCGATGTCAAATTTACTCGCCACGGTTGAACTGGATGGTGTTTTCTTTATCAGAAATCACGTTCAGTCTTTAAAGATTACTTTGATTGTGTACGACCATAAATACAATTGCTATCTCAACCTTACATTAATTGTTCATGTTTAATCGGAAATCTGGTTCAGTTCGGTAAAAGATGCTACTGCGATACAAAATCGGCCATCGGTCACCCACAAAAGCAGCTTATCAAGATACACCATCGCATTGGTTTGATCTAAATTGTCACGTAAATGGTCATTTAAATACACTTATTGCATCTGGTTCCTTTCGGTTTAAAGATGCTGCTGCGTTTCAAAATCGGTCAACTAAATAATAACCCACTAGGGATATACACAAGTAGCTTATCAATAAATACCATCGTATCGGTTTGATCCAAACTCGTAAATGGTCATTCAAATTACAGTTTAACAGTTCAAAATCGGTCAACTGAATAATAACCCACTAGGGATATTCAAAAGAAGCTTATCAAGAAATACCATCACATCGGTTTGAACCAAATTCGTAAATGGTCATTCAAATACACTAAATGCATATAATAGATTGTCTCTATTTAACAACTTATCAACAACATAACAACAACATAACAGATACCCGCTGTAATATGTTAACACTACCCTTTGATATTTTGCGCATATTTATTAGGTAGATCCGATTCTAAAATAGTAGACAGAACTAAATGTTTGATGAAAAAAATAACTAAATAGATGAACGCCTACGACATTCATGATATGCCTTTAACGTGGGTTTTTGATGTTAAAGATATGCAAACACAAGTAATAAAGATTTAAATTAAGCTTGTACGGATCTTGTTAATAAATACATCAAGTCCGAAAATGCTTTTTAAAGACTTTTATATAAGGAACCGAAATAATGAATGCAGACAATTGTATATTAATACATATATATTATATGTATAATCTAATAATATAATATTCTAATATAATCTATATATATATATGTAAAAAAAGGCCACACATTACATTTACATACATTTAAAAAGGCTGCACTCAATAGTTTGAACCCATCAGACGGAGATCTTGCCCATTTTCGGTACTATCATTTAATACGTTTACAATAACACCCTGGTTATGCATGTGATGATTTCAAATTACACTGACTAACGATGTAGCAATGTGTTACCATTTTAAGTGGCTCAGTTGTCACAACACATTGAGTATAATAACCGGTTTAACACGTAAGAAGCGAATTTAGTTTAAAGCAATATATTGTTGGTGTGCAATTCTTTGAGCGTTGATGGCTACAAGAAAGATTCAAAGGCTTGAATCACACTGGCATCATTATGATAAAAAAAAACAATTATTTAAGACAATGTTATTGATGGGTAGACTGGTATTTTAATTTATTGGCGTCAGATCTCACACTTCGACCAATACTATTCGATGTAATGACCTATTGGCTCTGCTAACGTTTGAAAAGAGGCACGTATTTCAAATAATATCGAGGGATTTACAGATTCTTTCACACATATTTAAGTGTACACAAACGTTTATCTTACTGTATCACAAATTAAATTGAACTGCAGAAAAAAAGAACGACGTTCCAGTTAAATCATTAATACAAAAGAAAAAACGTCTCAGTTAAATAATAAATACAATATTCAACAACATCTCGTCAATAATTCAGGACACAATTTCGACAGCAAAGTAAGCCATGTGAAAATAATAATTATGTTCGTATGCGTTGTAAATGTCCGTTGGAAAGTCGTCGTCTTCGCGGATATATATATATATATATTAGTTGATGATTACATCTGTGAATCGTAGTGTGTTAAATAGATTGTAAAGATGTAATTAAGATTCCATTATTTATATTATGAAAATATGTACATCGAATCAGGTAAAACTTGTTGAAAATACATTTTTTTTTAAACGAAACAACATTACCTTACCTCACTTTTAACACATGTATGCCTAGCGTCTAGAAAAAAAGGCCTTATCAAACAGCGTAGATCAGGATGAGACGCCGCATGATGCGGCGTCTCATCAGGGTCTGCGTTGTTTGCTTAAAGGAATTTCTGTAAGAAATTTCTCAATATAGAAATAAATATACATGTACTAGGCATCCCTAATTTTGAAAAATAAATTGATCAAATTTAGAAGGATGGGAGAGTCCACTAAGCATAAATCGGTTAAATAAGTCTGGCTTTGCCACTGTGACCTTCTCAAACGCACTGAGCCGATATGACTTCAAGTCAATGTCGGCTTGAGGGCACAAAATAAACCCACTACACATTTGAGCTGTTAATATTGCCTCTACCGCATTGTATATATACATATATATAATTTATATATTTATTTATATTTATATATATTTCAGACATAAGCATACATGTGTGTGTAATATTTTAAATA
Organism: Dreissena polymorpha; assembly: GCF_020536995.1. Taxonomy (NCBI): domain Eukaryota; kingdom Metazoa; phylum Mollusca; class Bivalvia; order Myida; family Dreissenidae; genus Dreissena; species Dreissena polymorpha. The sequence continues at coordinate 191,674,114 of NC_068355.1, read as the reverse complement.
ACAAATGTATTAACAGTGCTGTAACTGTAAGGATATAATACTGAATTTCATTTAATTCACTGAAATCCAATCACCACTCAGGGAGAAGGTAGATATTGGAAAAATAACAAAATCACTATTTAATGGTAAAACTTATAACTTCGTGTAAAGTACATGTAGCCCGTCGCTATTCTTTTAATACCGAACCCTTCGACATATAATTAATATAAATACAGTAAACTATGCGTATAAATATGTTGAATGTACCATCTGTTTTACACGGTTATATCCGTAAATAGACAATTGCATATGAAATGAAGGTGATAAAACAGAAGAGAAATGCAACAACCATAGTGTTCATGTTAACATTTAATGTAGGACTAATACTGATGTTTATGAAACATTAAGACATGTTATTATGCAATAGATAATAGTTTATACTGGAACATAAAAACATAATATATGCAATCGTGATGCAACCGTTTGTATATAAAATGATATCAATATGCGCCTAATAAGGATTTTTACCAACATTTCTGTTTGCAGTGGATTGCTGAAATTAATATTGATGTGTAACAAGCAGTGATATTTTTACAAATTTTGCTATCTGAGTCCTGGGACTCGATAACTTGCAAATCTATGAGTCCTCGAATTGAAAGAGTGAGTCCAAATATTAAACGATTATTATTTTTTGAAAATTTCAATGCATTTTTGGGACTCACATAATTGAAAACTTTGCATCCCCGGAGGTTTTTGTGAGTCTAGGATGCAGGACTCGCAGTTAAAAAAATCACTGAACAAGTGGAGTATATGTGCCTTTGTAGTACATAATAAGGCGTATTGTTGGGAAAAATGTTTGATTTTAGAAGCCACCCCTTCAATCTACTCCAAATCCCGTGTCTGTGTTACTTATATTCTGGGAAAACTGGGCGTAATGCATGTACCTGAAGTGTCACCTGGAACGACACTTTACAATTTCATGGAATCTTTTGGTTAATTATTACTTTTTTTTAACAAACATCCAGTTTAAATGGAGTTTCATCATTTATGGCCATGCATTAGTACCGGTTTTCCCAGAACGAGGCTCAATTATCATGATCGAGTCTTCAAAGAATTATTACATGTATAAGAAAGTCAATTAAGATTTCTCCAAATTAAAAACCAGAGAAATATACATAATTATCGTGTTTTGTAACATTACTGCAGGTAATAAGATATATTTGTTGTTTATCAGAATCTGCAAGTGTTTGCAAACTCGAGAGGTCAATTTTCTCTGCACTTTTCAGAAGTGGTTGCATTCTAAGATTATTGATGTATTAATATTATCAGGAGTTCAAACTGTTTTGAGAGGTAGTTTTTGTTCTCGTTTCAAAGCATACTTTTTTATCATATTTTTTCCGGGTTTTATGCGAAAACCAACCGTATTGACATAAGACAACATATTTTAAAACAAAACAAAACTCAAGACCGTTTTTCAGCTGCGAAATTGATTTTTTTTTCAGTGTATTTACTTAGGTATAGAATTTGTACAACACGTAACTTAAGATCTATGGTATCTGCATAACATAGTTATCGACATCTTCCGTATTTTATAGCTGGTATAGAAACTCGGAACGATAATTATTATACATACATTAGGTGTTCTTTAATGCAATAATTACGACATATGAACGGCAATATTTGTCTAAATTTTAACATGATGTTACTAAACTAAATTATGAACATTTGAGTATGTTGGTGAATGTACACAAAATACATGCATAACTAGTGGAGTTTGAGCAAGTTTAGCCTGTCTGTCAGAGAATTGTGTTTTTTGAACGATTTTGGTGTTTCCATAAGAATACTTAATAATCCATTAGTATATATTGAGTTAACGTAAAACATCAATTAAGTGTATCATAATACAAACATCTCACTGCTGGAAAAAGGGGCTTTATGCATGTGCGCCAAATTTTGTCCCAGATTAGCATATGCAGTCCGCACAGGCTAATCGAGAACGGCACTTTCCGTCTAAACTGGATTTTCGCTAAGAAGATACTTCCTTATAACGTTTAATGCTAACAAAGCGAAAAGTGTCGTCCCTAATTAGTCAGTGCAGACTGCACGGGCCTCTGGGATGACGCTTTACACGCACGCGTCATCCTAGAACGAGACACCATTATGAACAGTTGTATTGTCTGTAGTCGCCTTTTAACGAATACACTTCGCATTCAGTTTGAATGACAAGGTTAAAACAATACACCAAGTCGCAATCTAAGTATTGAACACTGTCTTTATTGTATCTATTGGCTAATCAATAAGTTTCACGTGTAGAATATTCGGCGCTTTCTTTTGATATTCCAATATGATTATCTTGGTGGCACAAAAAACGGGTAATGTAAAGCATTGAACTTAATATGCAAGGTAAAATGGTCATGGAGTGAATTTGAACAGATTTGAAATATTAAATATTGTTAATACCTTAATATGCCTCACACTACCTGTTTGACGATCGGTGTTCATATGTTAAAAGATTATGTTAATTGTGTTTTTAAATGGCACACAATGATTCGTTAGTGAAAACAGTATAATTGAGAATGCATGTTATAATTAAGTTTTGTAATAATTAAGTTTGACTTTGTGTCGATCAGAATGATCAATAAACCAGGTCGGCTGAACACTGGAAGTTGTTATCTTTACGGATAATGGAATTAAGTCGGATTAATTTTAAGTATAAGATTTCAAGCGTTAATACAAAAATACACAATGGGGAATTGTATACCCGTGGAGCAGCATTTAAATAACCAGGTTGGGACTGCAGATGGGAAAATGCGAAAATCAAGGAAAGGTACTTCAGCGGGGACTAAGGAGCGTTACGCGATAATGGATGGTAAATATGACGTGAAACTGCCGTATGAGAAAAAATGTACGATAGTGTGCTGCATTTTTGCCTACCGGGGATGTAGTTCTAGGAGACAGTGATAATTGCAAAATAAAACTGTTCAACTGCAACTTTGATTTCATGTCTGCGACCGAGTTTCCCGAACCAGTAGTGCATCTGGCTTCGTCCCCTAACCTGCCTTTGATTTATGCAATTTTTCCGACCGAATCTGGCAAATTCACGTGGACGGAGTGATCCTAAAAAAGAGTGGATTTATCAAAACCCCGGGGGAGTGTCGTGCAATGGTTGTGAACATATTTGACGGTAAAGCCGAAGCCCTGAAAATGTCCGAAGGCTACGGACAGGTTTTATTTGCTGACCCCTGGGGAAAATCTGCAGATGGAGATTTTTGAAAATGACAAAGAGGAGGCCCTGTTCATTCAGCCCGAGGCTCTAGTGGTCACACGGAATGTGGTGATAGTGGTGGCGGACATAGCACAGCAGGCGGTGATAGGTGTCACACCGGAGAGCGAGGTCGTGTTTACTTACCGCGGTATACGCAGCCCTACAGCCCTCATGTGCGATGAACAAAACTTCATTTACATTGCCGGGCCGAACAATGTGCACCAGCTAACTGAAAAAGGAAAGCTTGTGAAACTTTTTCTGACGAAGGCTGAACATGGTTTTGCTCCTTTTAGTTTGTGTTATTACACGCCCCGAAAACATTTACTGGCGACGGGGAAAGGTTCGAAGGTTACTTACGTGTTTAAATTGACCTGATAAAAAACTTGAAATCGGACAAATGTATTCTTCGAAGAAGTATATATCAGAAGCTAGGATAAGTAAGACTTAGAATTCTATTGTTGACGATGCTGCTTTAGCTAAGCAGCTCGTCTAAGTTATCATACCATGAAAACATTCTTCACAATGGCGACGTATGTAAAAGACCGAGCCAGTCCGAATGAGTTAGCTCAATTTTCTCAATCGGCGTACCTCGCCGATAATCATTGAAAAAGGTAAAAGTAGCTTTGTTCCCGTCCTGTTTCACATTTATCGAGAGGTTCGGGATAAGAACCAGACACAAAACAGCCAGGTGGCACTTCAAACGCTGTGACGCTGGGAAAACCCCAAATGTACTTATTTTTAGATTTGATCGAGAATGTAAGCCGCCTCCCAGTTTCGCTGAATGTGTTAAGTTTCCCACGGATACTTCTTCCCCGTACGCCCAAATGGTTTTTCGTACCCACAAATTTTCGTACCCAATTTTTTTCGTACCCAATTGTTTTTCGTACACACGTTCTTTTCGTATCCGATGTTTTTTTCGTAACCAAATGTTTTTTCCTACCCAAATTGTTTGGCATTCTTTTTTCGTACCCAAACCTTTCGTACCTTATTTTTTTCGTACCCAAAATAATCCTACCCACAATTGGGGTGATGAAGATAAACATGAATTGTTGCTTTTATATACATCCTCTTCACAAACATCATCACACCAGTATTTTCAGTACTTTGAGTAGATTAATGTTTCATGACGTTTCTATATTTAGTGGTTATTTCTAGGCTAATAATGAGATTCGAGATCGTTTCAACAGGTTTATCCTCGCAATTTTAAGCATTGAACGTTCTAGGGTTGACTCCAGCTATCAATATGATTTTATGTTTAATGCAGTATTGTAAGAGTTGTTTCTGATTATACAGGATATTGTTCATTCGCCTGATATAGAACAGAACATAACAGAAAAATTATTCATATAATTTTTGCAAGTCGAGTTCACCGTGATATATACAACACTGACGATATATTAGCAATAACCACATGCATAGTAATGCGAAACTGACCCAAATAGAATATAAGACGGTGTTCACATTTTATTAAGGCCACTATAATTACTCAACGCAATGCCCCAGTTCTCATTTTAAAAACATTTTTACAATATATCGCGAGTTTAGTTAAAATTTAAGTGTTGGTATTTGTTAAAACATACATACATTTATGCATATAAGGTTTAATACTAGCGATATTTTTCTTTAACTCAACGTTTATCATTGTTACTTATTTACCGTTTAATATGAAATAAATGTAATTAATTTTCTTTTTATCTGTTGACGCCGATTTTTGTTAATATTTTCAGTGCATTATGAAATGATTATACAATGAATGTGATTTTTTGGGCTGTTTCCTTTGTTTTTTGTTAATATATAGTTGAGCATAACTACTCAATTCAGTGTGTACATAAACACACACCACTCTCACGAATTATTTATTATTATCTTTATTACTATATTTTTTCACGCATGAATGAATGTTTTATATTAATCAGGATGAGCTGTACAATGCTTAAGTCAGTACAATATTTGTTTTGTTCTGTTCTGGTCAAATATTACCCTCCTGATGATGGTTCTGGAATGTCCTCACTATATATTTCCTATACAGATATTGTCTTAACACAGTATTTTATTGCATTTGTATTAAGCCATTTTCTCATCAAACATTACTGTGTCCGCATGAAAAGGACTATTCCACCTTCCGCTTATGTCTAAAACATAAACGCATGTAATATGATGAAAATAAAGTATACAGGTGTGTTTGTCTACTATGTCTGTTAAATATGTTAAAAAAAGTTTAATCTCTTTAGTAGAAACACTTTTTGCATTACTTAAGGCGCAAGAAAAAAAACACCAATTAAGCTTATAAAAGACCATACCTCCAGTAGTTAGGAAACATAATGAACGTAGACAAGGGAGTGCGCAAGTTAAGATGCTTGTTAATAACCGCGTTCAGCAGATTCCCTCAAGAAGCAATAACCATTGCGTTTCGTGCGCCACATGAACAGTCAGTGTTGTTGTTGCTTTCGCTGCAAAGAGTCGTAACTTCGGTTATGTTTAAAACAACTGAACCACAGTATGGAGGTGCGCGAGTTCATCCCTCGCGCATCATTTTTTATATATATATTAATGCTTAATACAAACCTTCCACGATTTTATGTACGGACGAATTATGGCAAATATTTATCCCCCTCTAAGAACGTGTTTTTAAGACATAAACTTTACTTGCAGTCGTTAACTTTTTTTCAGACAACGTTTCCTCGATCCTTTAACGTCAATAAACGTCAGCCTCTCCGAGACTCCGGTTTTTATGTCCGCCACCACTATAGTGGGGGACATATTATTTTTGCCTTGTATGTTGGTCTGTCTGTTTGATTGTTTGCTCCAACATTTTGCCATAACTTTTGCAATATTGAATATAGCAACTTCATATTTGGCATGCATGTGTATCTCATGCAGTTGCACATTTTGAGTGGTGAAAGGTCAAGGTCAAGGTCATCCTTCAAGGTCAAAGGTAAACAAAAAATTCAAAGCGGCGCAGAAGGGGACATTGAGTTTCCGACAAACACATTTCTTGTTTATCATACATTACCGTATGGCACAGTAAGCGGTCACAGCATCAAATATCGGTCGATTCCGTACGTATACATTAATTTTGGTCCGTATGTTTTCGTTAATTCCCGTTGCAACATTTTTATTGGTTCTCTACCCACGTTCAATATTAAAAAAGTTATGGTCATTAAAGTTTTCGGACGGACGGAAAGACTGACACACTGACTGACTGACTGACTGACAGTTCAACTGATATAGGCCACCCTACCGAGGGCATAAAAAGCAATGGCGATATTTTTCTCAGCTACACAATTGTTAATAGTTTGATATCACAAAATGAAAGTGAAAGTAGAACTGTCAAAAATGACAACCTGTCAACGTATTGTTTTTGCTGGCACGAGAGGGCGATTACACTCAATGTGTTCACATGTTGACCATAGGCTTTGTCAATTACCTTTATAGTATGGGTAGCTTTGATATTATTTATTGCTATCATGTAACTGCATTATTGTGTATATGTTTACAATACACAAAGCATAAATAATGATATAAATATACTGATTGAGCATATAATAATCTGAGAACTAAAGCCAGGTCAATTAAGGACTTAAAATACAATTTTTTGTCCCTATGTCATGAAGAAATGACAATGCATGTTCTAGATTTCAAATTCAAGGCCCTTGTGTGACACATTGGTAGCATTACCGTTAAACTGTTACCAGGCTTATGAAATTAGTTTTTATTGAACTATCTAGGAAATCTAAGGCATTGATTTTTCTTGTTTTAATACAGTCATAGATCAGTTGTGGCCTCTGGGTAATGATCAATTTTTGCTTACTTGTCACACCCTTAAAACTTTCCACACGTCTATAATAGCAAATCTGGATTTAGGTGATCTTCAATGGTACATTTAAACTTAAGCTCTGTTACAAGAGTGCTGGTAAAGTCAAGTCACATGTTTAAATCTAGGCCATGTCAAAATCAAAGTGTCAAAGGCAAATGAAAGATGCGTTCATTAATTATTGTCCAGTTGTTTACTACTGCTGTAAGTTTTTATATAATATGACTGATGAACATCATGTGAGTGAAAATTCACATTATCATTGTATATCACGTTTAGCAGCCTTTTAGATAACAAAGTATGCTAGTTTTCAATGTCGCTTCTTGGGATCAAACCCGTAGGGCTTTTAGGAAGATTCTGAAATTTCGATCCCTCAAGAGCAACCAAACCAAAAATTAAGTCAAATATTGCCGACTCAGTTTTTTGAGTCGGTTCATGAGGGATAATGGAGCTTGATTGGTCATTGTCGGCTCTGGTACTACTTACATGTACCCCGGGTACTCTTAAGTATACTTACATGTACCCTGGGTACTTTAAGTATACTTACATGTACCGTAGTTACGGTAAATAAACGTAATTGTACTCGGTCCATATTAGACTGTACCCGAGTTGTATTCGCGCCCAAAATCCGATGTCGTAAAACGCGCAACCGATTATCTAAAACACACTTCTCTTCAAAAAACACTGCATCAACATGCTTTTTGAGTATGTGCTCCGATAATATAGAGGCCATTCTACAGAAAATTGACAAAAATGTGTATATATAATTATTACAAAAAAATAGTCGACAACGACTGATTTAGGGTTAAATTTCCCGGAACGGCCACCGGAAAAACTTTGCAAAACCGAAATTTCGCAAACTTAAGTAACCTTTTTCTTGAAGATTTGCTTATTTGTGATAAAGTATAAGATAAAAGTCTAACTTCTGATTATTAATTGGTTATTTTTGCTTAAATAACGCGTTTTCTTCACTATGAACTTTATTTGCAAATTTGGGATTCCCATGGGATTTTTGAATATTCCCATGGGTTTTTCTTTTTCCCATGGGATTTTTCTCCAGCTTTTTTATGGGAGAAAAAATCCCACGGGATTTTCAAAAAAATAAAACACGTTCGTTTAGGCTAAAATATCGATATTAAGATTTGTTAAAGCATTTGTGCTTATTTTCGTTCAATTTTCGTTGATAGAAAAAAAATCCCATTTTTAATGGGAAAAAATCCCATGGGATTTTTTCTGATTTTTAGAGATTTATTCATGTAACGTTCAGAAACACTACATTTTAACAAATGATGAACAATTCTCGCGATTTTAACGTGTTAAATCGTGTTTTAAAAAAAAGTAAAAAATCCCATGGTTTTTTTTCCCCATGAGTTTTTTTTCCCCCATGGGATTTTTTTCATTTGGGATTTTTTTAGGAATTAGTTTCTAAAAGCTATATAATAATAATACCAAAAAAAAAATAAAAAAAATAATAATAACAATAATAATAATAATTATTAGTATTATTATTATAATAATAATAATAATAATAATAATAATAATAATAATAATAATAACAATAATAATCGTGCTCAATATGAGTAATTTGTACTTTTAAGCGACTAACATTTTTATTCGAGCCGATCGTAGAGTCCGAATGGTGAGAATGACAGCAATTTACCAGTACAAATAAATCTCACTTGTGTAGAGAACGCTACCGTACTATACAAATAATCTTGATAACAATTAATATCATTTCTCGACTGAAAATGAAAACAGTATGGATATTGATGTCAGCAATATGATAAATATTGACAAAATGAAAAACCTTGACAATAATTCCGTGTCGAATACGCATTGCCGCATTGGATTATAGCAATCAAATTCATATAAGCATTGATACGATAATATGCGAAAATGGGTCTTATGTCATATACGGCCATCGTAGCTCCATTCCGTATTGTTCGGTATTAAGTCACGTCAAGTTTCGTGGTCGAATTATAGCATGATAATTATTTTCACATTACGCGAATCATATGAGTTTCCCTATATATATTGTATTAAAATTTATGTTACACTATTGTGCGATGATGAAAATTGTTTGGATTTTTCGAAACACGCTTTCCTGATTGTGTTAATATAAGCTATGCATTACCGAATGCGGTTGACGGTTAACACAAATCAAATAGAATTAGATAACCGTTATATAATGATGGAACACACAAAATGCAAGAGCGCCCAATATTTATTATTCTATTTGATATACATATATACACACATCGGCCATCTTCATATAGTTTCACAGTCTTTTAAAAGACGTCATCATATTCAATGTTGCGTCAACTTCACGAACTAAGAGAATGTTTAGGTGTTTTTTAGTTTTTTATTCCACGTTATACACAGTTGCAGTATTTCATTGTCTGGTAAATACAATTGTTCCTCTCAATATTTATATCACATATGCTGTCGATTTGATTTCATCAGAATAAGTCAGCGAACACTCAGAAAACCCCCTGAAAACAGTGAAAATTATCCACTATACTATTCATTTTTCGATCATAGACGTTTTTGTTTTAATATTGGGAAAAAAACAAACAACAATCAGTGATTTGATTCTGATTATTGTGAAATGAGAAATTATTATTATTCCAGCCCAAAAAGTACACACCATATACATAACATAATTGATTTGGTAAACAATAATTCGAGAACATAATAAATATCATGCGAAAAATATAAAATAATGGAACATTTTACACTTTATATCGTTTATATATGTGTATATCTAATTAGTGTGCATAGTGAATGTTTTAAGATTTTTGGTACAAAAAGGTGTATTATTTTAAAGGGATCTTTTCACGCTTTGGTAAATTGACAAAATTGAAAAAAGTTGTTTCAGATTCGTAAGTTTTCGTTTTAGTTATGATATTTGTGAGGAAACAGTAATACTGAACATTAACCATGCTCTAATATAGCCATTATATGCATCTTTTGACGATTTTAAAACCTAAAAATTATTAAGCGTTGCAACGCGAAACGATTGAATAATTTGGAGAGTTCTGTTTTTGTCGTTAAATTTTGTGAAACTACGAAGATTGCTTATATAACGTATAAAATACGTCAAGAATGTGTACTCGGCGGAATAGCTCAGTAGGCTAAAGCGTTTTTACTTCAGGACTCTGGCAGGACTCCAGGGGTCACTGGTTCGAAACCTGCTCCGGGCAATGTTCTTTTCCTTTTTTAAATTTTTTTCTTGATTTTTTACTGGAGCTTTTACGATCCAATGTTTACATTTATCAATATAAAGCATTTAATGAATAAGTTTAAAGATTTGCACTAATCTTAATAGATTAAATTCAAATCAATTCAATGAAACGATGACAAATTCAATAGTGATACTTCTGGATACTTCTGGATAACACTTTAATCGGCTTAGCAAATCGTCTAGGTTAAAATATGTTTCTTTTCTGCAAATACACGTTAATATTTAACCCAACAATACAGTCACTTATAACCTTTTCCAGACGCGGCATGTCTACGGTACATAGTTTACGGTGACACTGTGCATATGATGAAAATGCACTAATTTAACGAAGTACCTGCGCAGGCGTGAAAATAATTACACCAAACATATATCCACGATGGAGACACTATATTATATTATATTATATTATATTATATTAGTAGAGTAGAGTAGAGTAGAGTAGAGTAAAGTAGAGTAGAGTAGAGTAGAGTAGAGTAGAGTAGAGTAGAGTAGAGTAGAGTAGAGTAGAGTAGAGTAGAGTAGAGTAGAGTAGAGTAGAGTAGAGTAGAGTAGAGTAGAGTAGAGTAGAGTAGAGTAGAGTAGAGTAGAGCAGAGCAGAGCATAGCATAGCATATATAAAATTGTGCGTACAATTAATTTTGGTTTTTCGTTTTAATGGCCTATCTGACAGCATATTCACAGAAAAAAGACGATAAAACCTACGTGATATAAAATCATACTCATTGTTTGCTTTGGTACGCTCTTAACGGACCTATGTAATCGTAAACGGGTGACGCATGGACTTTTGTATCGGGAATAGATCACAAACGGGCGCAAAGCAATTTATCTTCACGGATGGACTGACATCGCATCGTATCAAAGTCTAAACAATCAAATAAAGTCCACGATCAGTAATGTTTTGTTCGTAAAAGAAATTACGACAGTAGAAACATAGCACTTTAAAGAGACCACAATCTGGTTCATTTTATCAATCGTTGCGTCCTTGGCGGACAAAATATTTTGAAAAACAACAAAGCATAAAACAAGAAAACACAAAGTTCTCCAAAGGCGTGTTTCAATCAGCAACTCGAAATCGAGCCTATGGGTATTTGGTCCCGCGATAAAATTAATTGCGTAGGAGTGTGAGTCATTTCAGCGTTGGATTGTTATTGCATGCCTATTATCAGCGAATGTTCAAACGGTTCATTTCAATCGTGAGTGTAGCAAGTCGAAATCGAACCTATGGGCATTTGGTCCCGATGTAGACATTATGCTTCAAAACATTGAAATCGTATTTCAATTTTGCAACCGTATAGGTCGACCGTTTACATTTTATGAAAGCACTCATGCAGCTGCTATTAACTCCCTTTCCAAAGCTACTCTTAATAGAGCCTAGTGGTATTATGGTTAAGGATAGGATGATGAATATTGCTATTGAGCAGCGAGTAGTATTCGTGTTATAACCAAAGCCGGGACTTGCACCCAGATTTCTTCTCCCTCGAAGAAGGAAAAGCGTTCTGCTTTGAACTACTTTGGTTTTGTAAACACGTTTCATACAAGCTGCAGAGTGTAGTTTTGCTATGATTTGTGTACTGACTCGTGACCGTTTCTCCTATTTGAGTACAAGAAATGTCGCTTTACCACTAAATGTTTGTTTAACTTACTGTCGTTTCAAAATGGGAACATTCGTATTGTTCTGTACAAACATTTGAGTTGTTGAGTTTCGAATACGGCTGTATTGTAGCGAAACGTTTCAGATCGGGATAAAACTACATGCAACTTTTAACGCAAAATTGCTTTGCACAATTTCAAACTTCATGATCATACATCGAAAGTTATGAAACTGCGTATATAGTTTTTATTTATTTTGCTAGCGAAATTTTAACATTTCATTGAATAACGCAAGTTTATGGCCATGTGGTGAATGTCATGAAAGTCGCTTAAACTGATGTATATACTTTTTCATCATATCATCTCAAATGGAAAGTCAAAATAATCCCTAAACGTCATTTATGTAGTGTGTTTTGTTCGTATATTCTACAAGCGCAATATAAAGCCTAAATACTGTTGAACGTTTATGTTAATGTGCCTCACTGAAAGACAAGTTATACCAATAACGAACCGTTGTACAAAATGTGTATGCAGTCAAAAGCGAGTAACTGCTTTACGTTAACGAGTCACTCAATGTAAGTCTCAACACGAGTAGTTCGTAAGGCGCAATTAATGTTCAACGCAACATTGAGAAACATAGTTTGTTGCCATATGGCAAATATCTTATAACGGTTAGTTGTTTATATAGTTTTTTTTACCTCAAATTCAAGTTTGAAAGTTTTTTGCTTTGTACGTTTGAAAGCTAGTGGTGTCACTCGGCGTTTTCACGGACTTGTGACCGTTCCTCTTGTGCTCAGACAAGAGAAGTCGCCTTCCCACCCAGCCTAGCAGACTTTGTGCATTGAAGCACTTAATAGAAATGTTATTGCTCGGTCATCGGTCAGGTTCGGTCAACGCGTGCCTGCGTTTCTGAGAGAGCCAGATTAAGATATTTCGTGTCACCGTACGAAAATACCATGGTGTCGCATAGCAAAGCACAGGCATGTCACCATGCGTGCCTACCACCCTTCCAACAGCGCAACAATGTGGTGTTGAAAGGATTCCCAGATAGTGTCGAAAGTATTGACGGTCATAACGGGGACGAGTTGCTTTATAGCGCCTCATTTCGTATTGACTTGCAACCCCGCCCTAGACCGCTACACAGCTAACTGGGCAGGACTCCATCTGACTATCAATCTCAGCGATCATAGTTTTGAAAAACGTCTGCTTTTTAATTGTTGGTATTTGGTACTTGGAGTCTCTTGTGCCAAAGTAGAGACTTACTTTTTGTTTAAAGATGAAGCAATCATTAACTGGTTGGTAGTCTTAACAGTGCGTCAAGATAAGCACCGTGAAAACATTTTAGCACCGAAATACCGAGGTGTTCACCCCCAAGTGCTATCAGTGCGCTTCACACTTGTGGAGTCTTAAACCCCTCGGCCGCCCAAACACAGTTAATGACTGTTAATGTTTATTTTTTGTTTGATTTTGGTATTGCATAGTTTAAACACAAACACATACATCAATACATCAATATTGCTGGCCAGCGCAATAAAACAAGGAAAAAAAGGTAGGAGAACAATCTCCTTTAGTTTTCATGTAAAAACATAAACATAAACATACACACTGTCAACACTTGCCACTTGCAACACCGAGTTCGTTTCAGTGCAGAATGTACACATTTTTCGATCGACACATATTCGCAATGTTACATGGATTCATAAAGTTACATGGATTCACAAAGTTGCACTGATGTCCATACGCGGGCCAATATTCGAGTTATCGGTGCGATGGACCCACGGTTTTGTCGCAGCTGTACGCCACACGTATGTATTGACTACTCGGTGTCCACATCAAGGTTTGTATATTGGCACTGAAAATAGAAAAGCAAATTGTGTTAAACAGTAAACGATGAAAGTAAACAGCCTGAAATGATAAAAACATGCATGTGTAATATACCATGTATCAAATAAAATAGTAAACACAAACTGCTAAAGAAAAACACACAACTCTACCAACTGTTTAACTGATACTTACTTTTTTGTTTTGTGTTGCATGTTCAGGCGCCTTTCTGTCACTGCTCGTCTAGCAGTACAGCTGAAATGAAATAGAAAGCATGATCAGAAACTTTCATTGTAATTGTACAACTTACAATTTATGTGCGCAATTTTGCATTTAAGTATAACATACAGTAAAACAATTTCAACTAATACTCACTTTTTTGTTGTGTTGTTTCCACAAAGGCGCCTTGTTGTCACTGCTCGCCTGGTAGTAAAGCTGACTCGTCAAGTAGTAGAGAACACTCGTCTAGCAGTAAAGCTGAAATGAAATCGAAAGCATGATTAGAAACTTTTGAATGTGTTTGTACAACTTACAATTTATAAACACAATATTGAACTGTAACAGTAAACATGAAACAGATAACAATTTTACTTACCTATGTTGTCTTCGCTGAAATACAAAAGTCATGTTCATAGCAATCATAGCATATTAACATACAATGAATACAACTCAAAACTTTTAGTAAGAAACTCAGTACTTACTTTGTATTTTGTATCCAATCCCTCTGCGGGCAATCTTCTTCAGTCCACAATCGAGCTGAAATCAAGACTCAATGCATACATGTAAATTTTGCCAAATAACAAACAGAACTGTGAACCAAAACTTTAACTAAACAAAACTAACTTTTCAACTGTAATGGTACTCACCTCTGGCAACTGAAATCATACAGACATTTTGCATAGCACAATACATTTTTAGTTTGAAGATAAGAATGATTTATGAACATTTTACTTACACAAAGCATAAATATAAAAGACATGCTATGATGAAAAAAACAATATGTATACAAAATTATACATAAAAAAACACACTATACTTACCATTGCTGACCTGAAATTGAAAAAAGCACATTTTGTATAGCAGAATACAAGTCATCAAAACAGTTCAATATGAAAATTAAAGAAAGTTTGTGTACTTACCACAGCCATACTGAAATGAAAAAGAAACACATTTTACAATGCAAAATACAGGTCATCAAAACAGTTCAATATGAAAGGCAATTGTACTTACCACAGCCATACTGAAATGGAAAAGAAACACATTTTACAATGCAGAATACAGGTCATCAAAACAATTCACTATGAAATTATAGAAAGTTAGTGTACTTACCAACAGGCTACTGAAATGAAAAAAACATTAAGCATTGCATAGTAGTATACAAGTCATCAAAACAGTTCAATATGAAAATTAAAGAAGGCAATTGTACTTACCACAGGATACTGAAATGAAAAACAGACATTTTACAATGCAGAATACAGGTCATAAAAACAGTTCAATATTAAATTATAGAAAGTTTGTGTACTTACCACAGCCATACTGGAATGAAAAAAAACATTTAGCAATGCACAATAATCAAGACTTACCTAGCTGATCTTGAATCATTCTCTGTTTCTCAACTTCTCAGTTGTCCAAAAGTCTGCTCTGTAACGACCCACCATTCCAATCTGAAAAATAGTTAAGCATAACAAAGCACAAAACAAACCAAAAGAATAGTTTACTTACCTCATATTTTGTGCAGGTTTTCAACAGCCAATTTTCTTCTTGAAACCTGTATTCGTCTCTTTTTTGACCCACTGTGGAACAGTCACAGCAATGTAAGTCTGAAACATAGAAGGGCATAACAACATAACATACAAACCAGTATATTTGTTTTGACTTACCTCGTGGCTAGAGTCGAGACACAGCTGCTGAATTTCTTTTCTGTCACAAGCTGTCAAAACATCTCTGCAACATCTCTGCAATTGAAACCTTCAAACAGAGTAAAACAGAGAAACATTTTGTATACAATATAGTAAACACTTACCTTGTTATAGGCCTGAGTTGCAGCAGTGATTCTTTCTTGAAATCTTCTTCTTTTGCATCACTGCATGAGAGACCTGAAAAATAGCATGCAGTGCAAAACACATGAGTTAAATTAAACCAAAATTGTGTTTCTACTTACCTTGCTTCTGTAGAGTTGAATCACAGTAGTAGAATTCCTTCTTCAAACACATTTCTCTGTCTACACCAGGAACTTGAATCTGAAACAGAGAAAAGCATCACATCAAATTGTACAACTCAAGTGCATTCATTCAATGCTTACCTACTTTCTGTTGAGTTGTTTCACAGCAGCTGAAATCCTTATTCACTGTTGGCACTGCTATGAGACCATTTCTGCATGTGAAATCTGAAACAGAGCAAAGCACGCATGTTACAAATTAAACAAACACAATTGTTACACTTACCCTGTTTGCAAGTCCCATTCACTTTCTCAGCAATGTTCCTCTTCTTGAATCGTCTTCGTCGCTGACTACAAGTACACCTGAAACATAGCATGCACAAAACATACCATATAAAAACAAAATACAAGTGTTCATACTAAAATGAAACACACTTACCTTTCTGCATTGCTCAGCTCTGTTCGACTGTCAACTCTTCATGTCATGTCATATCTGAAACGAACTAAATCAAAACATGCATAGCACACTATCATTGATAAAATATTGAAACAATTGTATGCTTCATAGCTGTGTTTTTTTCCACTTTACATCACAGACAACTGGCGATCACAAAAGTAAAGACATTTTTGTTCTACTCAAACATTAAGCTCACATTCACAAACACCGACCGACAGAGTTTTGTATAGAGTGCTAATACCTAAAACTGTACAAAAAGAATCGACATCAGTTTTCATTCATCATCGTTTATTGAGACAAATTAATACTACAATACTCACCACAGCCAACTGAAATGAAATAGAAATGTTAACAGCATGCAAACAAATGTCAATCAATATTTAGTAAATATCAACAAAAGCATTTCGATACACAAAGTAAGTGTTCACCATCATAGTACATCATCAGTTAGTTCGACATCCCACGGTTGCTCAAGTGTAAGTACTGGCTAGCATTTACCCCTTTCAGTAAACCATCACACATCAGCATTTTTAGACACAAGTGCTGATAGATTCTACCCTTGCTATCATCTTTCACAGACTTCTATGAGTACACAACTGAAAAATATAAAACGTTTGTACTCACTGTTTGGCAGATCCAAGAAACACGTCTGTTCTGCTTGCCATCTGGACATCAACTGAAACAAAACATCTGGAAACACACATACATGTAAAACGTTTTTGAACATAAACCAACACAGATCAAACTTGAATTATCCATCTGTACATGACACACATGAAAAATAGCATAAGTTTACTATCACATTACAGCAGTCAATGAAAACAAAAATTTGATCGACTTACCTTGCTTCTGTAGAGTTGAGTAACAGACGTGGAAATCTTCTTCCATGTGTAAACCAGTGACTCGAATCTGAAATAAAGTAAAGAACACATTGTACAACTCAAATCAATGAATTAAAACTTACCTTACTTTTGATGAATTGTGTCTCAGCAGTTGAAATCCTGTTTAATTTCTGCATGTGAAATCTGAAACAGAGCAAAGCACGCATGTTACAAATTAAACAAACACAAGTGTTACACTTACCCTGTTTGCAAGTCCCAATCACTTTCTCAACAATGTTCCTCTTCTTGATTCGTCTTCGTCGCTGTCAGCAAGTACACCTGAAACATAAAAGCATGCACAAAACATCCCATATAACAACTATTTTGTACTTACCATATGAGTGCTTTTCTGTTCAGGTCAGCTTGAAAACCCATCACTGCCATCAGCATCTGAAAAATAGTACATCACAAACAAACAAACAAACATAACATATCATAAAAACAGTTTAACACAACAGATATGAGAGCTCTCGCAACCACGTCTGTTCTGTTCGACTGTCCAAAAGCAAGTGACAGTACTTCAATTCACTAACATTGAGAAATTCTAAACTTACCTTCAAGGCTTGTTGAGTAGCTCTAAAAACAAGACTGCTTGGCTCCACTGTTCACTCCAACTGTCATATCATCACTGGATAAGCACTCCTGAAATGTATTAAAACAAAACATGCATAGAACAAACATTCAGTCAAAAGTACTTACCTTTTACTTTGTCACTGCCCTGTGCTCAACTCCAGTCAGCATGACATCTCTGCTTGAAAGTCTGAAACATATAAAAACATGCAATGCAAAACAAACATAGTTACTTACCTTCTAGCATATTGTTGGAGCTCCAGAAAACACGACTGTTCACTTCAGCTGCCAGACTTGAACTGCCAGCACACATCTGAAAATCTGAACAAAGCATTCATGTTCCATACTGTACTAGCCGTATGATTTTGAGTTACTGACATACTTATCATCCAAAAAAAGAGTACATGAAAATCTAGCAAAAAATAGGTTTTCATCTGTTCACGAGTTATACTCTGAAAGAAACCATGATGATGACAAAACTCACTTTATCTCTTCTTTTGTCAAAACACAAGTGTTCATTGTGAAATTTAACAAACTTACCTTTTCGT
Organism: Dreissena polymorpha; assembly: GCF_020536995.1. Taxonomy (NCBI): domain Eukaryota; kingdom Metazoa; phylum Mollusca; class Bivalvia; order Myida; family Dreissenidae; genus Dreissena; species Dreissena polymorpha. Next base: position 191,655,787 of record NC_068355.1, on the reverse strand, counting down.
TTCCCAGCTCTGTTCAAATGTCAGGTCTACATTTCATGTCAAATCTGAAACGAACTAAATCAAAACATGCATAGTATACAATCATTGATAAAATTTCGAAACATTTGTATGCTTCATAGCTCTGTGTATTTTCACTTTACAGATCACGGACAGCTGGCGACCACAAAAGCGAAAACATTTTTGTACTACTCAAACATTGCTGTATTAAGCTCACACTCATGAACACCAACCGACAGAGTTGCTATAGACTTATAATCCCTAAAACTGTACAATAAGAATCAAAAGCAGTTTTCAGTCATAATCTTTTATTGAATTCTATACATATGCACTACAATCTACAGTACTCACCACAGCACCCTGAAATGAAATAGAAATGTTACAGCATGCAAATACAATTTAAGCAATATCATATCATTTATCTACTATGTTTGCAAATTTTTTTCAATCATATGTTCGTTTCCCCAAAGAAGCTCATATTCTGTTCCACCATCATACACCATCATCGCTAATCACAACATATCGACACTATATCAGTACTGAGTAATTTCTACCCAACGCATTACACTTCTATACAAGTAAACCTGTACAAAACGAATCGAAATCAGTTTTCATTCATCATGATTTATTGAAACAAATTTATACTACAATACTCACCACAGCCCCCTGAAATGAAATAGAAATGTTACAGCATGCAAATACAATTTAATCAATATCATACATATCAACAAAAGCGATTCAATACATTGTCATTTAATATTTTTGCAACATTTTTCCATCATATGTTCGCTTCCTCAAAATAGCTCAATGCATATTCTGTTCCACCATCATCCACTATCATCGCTCATTACAACATATCGACACTGTATCAGCACTGAGTAATTTCTACCCAACACATTACAACCATCATACATCATCACGCAACTTGTAAACAGTAAAACGAAAAAAAATTGTACTCACGTTTTTTGTAGACAGCAGCTCGATGAACACGTCCGCACAGCTCGACATCTGAACCTCAACTGACAGTCAATCGCTTGACACCACAACATAAATTTAATTATTCACAACAGTCAGGGCTTAAAAAAACACGTCCGATCAGTCCGATGTCAAAACTTAAAGTGAAGTCAAGTCGTTCAAAAAAATTAATGTAAGTCAAACATTTCATATATAACGCTCACAAAAGTTCGTTGTCAGTCAATACTAAACGTTCAAAAGTTAACATCGCATAAGAGTATGATTTCATTTCACAACGCAAGTAAAAGTCAAGCCGTCATCTCATGACAATACCCTAACACTGCAGTCCACCAGTAATTCCATAACCCGAGTACCAAGTCGCTATTCTATAACGCGAAGTCAATTTAACTCTCAAAGTACAAGTCAGTTAAACTCAAAACTTTTCATCAATAGTCAGAGCTCACGAAAGTACGTCCGTCTTTGTCAAAGTCTTTCATTGAACTAAGATTAAGTCAATGTAAAAAAAAGAGCGCATAAAAAACACGTCCGTAACGGTCAATTTCAAAGTCGCAACTGAGCGTTCTTTGCCAGCCCAGTTCAATTTATACTGAGTACGACGTCGAGAGCTTCGAAAAACACGTCCGAACCCTTCAACGATCAAACGAAGAATGACAAAAAAGCACATTGAAAATGTTTATACTTCATGATTTAAGTTACAATTGAATGTGTATTTGATGAGAAATCAAAAAATCATACTTACCATGCAAAAATCATACAAATATTGACTTTGTGATGATATTTTTTCATGACCATACAAGCCGAAATATTCACACTCACAGCTTGAATGGGCATAAAAATTGATAAGCATGAGTCCGTACAATCCATCCAGTATTTCCTTCGAGTTAAAACAAATCCATGGTCTTTAGGTCTCAAATCTTGTTATGAGGCGTACCCAACGCAGATTTTTAGAGTAAATGTAAAAACTACAAAATGCGAGTATATAAAAAAAAACTAGTCAAACATAGATTTACTAACCTATCATTCTGAAATAATCCTAGATCATATCAAATATGTGAGTAATCCATCAAAATATTTATTACTGAACATTTAACATCAGCACAAAATATTCCCGTATACCCATTTAGTTTTCTACATAGCCTGAACAATTCAATATTTATTTTCAATTCCGAGAACTCAAATGTTTTCATGACGTTCGACTGACGAAAGCAGCTCGATATGATTTCGCACTAACTTTATTAAAGAGCAACTATCGCGCTGTGATTTTTTCAACTGTGTTTTGTGATTTGTACTAGTACAACGAAGATATAGAAAATAAATATCAAACCACATATATCAAAATGTTCAGCACACTGGCGCCTACACAATGATATACAAATAGTATGGTTATGTGTACAATTGTTCTTGAAAATTTGAAATATCGAGAAAATTTGCGTTAAAATCAAAATTTCATAACTCGCGCGTTCGATTTTGTATACACAAATAGTACCAGTATGAGCGCATCGAAATTTCGGTTCATCTGGTGAAAATTTTATGGAATTTGGACAACTGGTTCTATAGATATTGCACTTAAACCACTGTCAAAGAAACACAATTTTCTATCGTCGATATGTAAACACCCCTTTAAGTTGAAAGATGAGTTTCATTGAAATGACGTCGTCGATTTGCACTGACAACGAAGGGTCAAAATTACGATTCATGAAATGTGTGTTTGTTGTGATATGGTTTTCTGCCCGTATAACTGCAGCGTTTTACAAAAACATCAAGTATGTTACACCAAAATGCACAGAAATAAATTCCCCATCGCATGATGCAAATATTACTGTATCATATTGCGAAATGAAAATCTTTTTTTCATATCAACCCAAGTTTTGCCAATAAACAGAAATTTTGACATATATCCACTTATCTACTTGCAAAATATTTAAACTCTTATTGTTCGTCTCTATTTGCTGGTTATGGTAGTGAAAATTTCATCGAAATGCGTTCACGCGTTAATGTGACAGTTAACATAAACCGCTTCGATACAAACACAGTTTTATCAACTATTCGCTATCTAACGACGTTCGGTTTAACTCGATACTTTAAAGTTCAAAATTTCTATAAGCACGAATGCGTTTTCTCTCAGCAGTATTCTTGTAATTAGACCTATTGTGGAGTATCATACATCAAAACGTGCAGAACAGAATTCCCTATCGAATGGTATCAATTGCTATGTACTTGTCTTAAATGGGAATTTTTTTTCTTGTTAGCGAAGTGATTTTCATACGAAAAACTAAGAATTTATACTATATGCGAATATGTTAGCAAAAAATGATCCCCACAAAACTTGTTGCTATTATCGTGTTTCATGTTATTGCGAAAATGTTATGCAGATCGGTTAAATGATTAAAGAGAAAACACGACCTCAACTTTTTTGTAAAACGCATTTCGCTGTACACTAGTCTTTAACAGATTCAATGAGATGACGTTGTGTTTTAATGAAGAATTTGTCAAAGGCGTGTTTTAAGCAAAATGGTTTTCGGTCTATAGTGAAGCCAATTTTCAACACACTATCGAGTATGTGGTATCAAAATGCGCAGAATTAAATTCTGTACAAGCAGATGTTCAAATCACCCCAATATCAATGAGTACAAAAAAGTTTTCTATTCACCGACTCGTTTTCAAATCAAACATCTGCGATTTTAACACACACGCATAAATGCTAGGGAAAATTTATCAGCGTATAATTTATAGCTAATATCTCACTGAACAAGATGATACAAATAGCATGGTTTTATCTCAAGTGGTTGGGAAGAAACGCGAAGTTAAACTTTATACGAAATCACTGTTCTATTCGCAGAGAGTTTTCGACGTTGAGTCAAAATGTAAAGTTAAAGACAGAAATGCGTTTAGTACGAAATCGTTATCGCACTGTATTTTTGTTGTGTCTAAACATACGGTAAAGTGTAATATATAAAAATGCGTGGAATCGAATTTCCTACAAGCTAGTACCAAAATAACGATAAATGCTCATTACACAAAAAAGTTTTCTTGTTAGCGAATTTTGCAAAGTTGAATATCTGATACAATAAGTCGTGTGAGAACAATATAGGCGAGACAAAAATTGTAGCTATCATAGGATTACATATTATGTTGAAAATTTCATCTTAATATCATGAGACGTTTTCGAGCAAAATGAGTTAAACCGATGCAACTTAAACTCTTTCCCCGCTTGTTTACATGCATAGAAATGCAATGACGTTGTAAAAAATCTAAAGTTAAAGACAGAAATGCGTTTAGTACGAAATCGTTATCGCACTGTATTTTTGTTGTGTCTAAACATACGGTAAAGTGTAATATATAAAAATGCGTGGAATCGAATTTCCTACAAGCTAGTACCAAAATAACGATAAATGCTCTTTACACAAAAAAGTTTTCTTGTTAGTGAATTTTGCAAAATTGAATATCTGACACAATGAGTCGTGTGAGAACAATATAGGCGAGACAAAAATTGTAGCTATCATAGGATTACATATTATGTTGAAAATTTCATCTTAATATCATGAGACGTTTTCGAGCAAAATGAGTTAAACCGATGCAACTTAAACTCTTTCCCCGCTTGTTTACATGCATAGAAATGCAATGACGTTGTAAAAAATCTAAAGTTAAAGACAGAAATGCGTTTAGTACGAAATCGTTATCGCACTGTATTTTTGTTGTGTTTAGAATTACAGTAAAGTGTAATACATCAAAATGCGTGGAATCGAATGTCCTACAAGCTAATACCAAAATGAAGATAAATGCTCTTAACACGAAAAAGTTTTCTTGTTAGCGAATTTTTTAATGTTGAATATCTTATGCAATGAGTCGTGTGAGAACAATATAGGCGAGACAAAAATTGTAGCTATCATAGGATTACATATTGTGGTGAAAATTTCATCTGAATATCATGAGGCGTTCTCGAAAGAATTGAGTTAAACCGATGTAACTGAAACTTTTCCCTCGCTTGTTTACATGCATAGAAATGCAATGACGTTGAAAAAAAATCTAAAGTTAAAGACAGAAATGCGTTTATGACAAAATCGTTATCGGACTGTTTTATTGTTGTGTTATGATATATAGCTAAGTGTTATACATCAAAATGCGTGGAATTGAATTTCCAACAGAATCATACCAAACTAAAGATGAATGCTCTTAACGCAAAAAAGTTTTCTTGTTAGCGAGTTTTGCAAAGTAGAATATCTGACACAATGAGTCGTGTGAGAACAATATAGGCGAAACAAAAAATGTAGCTATCATATGATAGAATATTATGGTGAAAATTTCATCTTAATATCATGAGACGTTTTTGAGCAAATTGAGTTAAACCGATGTAACTTAACATCTTGTTTCGTTTGTTTACATGGATAAAAGACGACGTTGTAAAAATCTAAAGTTAAAGACAGAAATGCGTTTAGTACGAAATCGTTATTGCACTGTATTGTTTGTGTGTTTAGACAGACGTTTAAGTGTAATACATCAAAATGCGTGGAATTGAATTTCCTACAAAATCATACCAAAATGAAGATAAATGCTCTTAACACGAAAAAGTTTTCTTCTTAGCGAATTTTGCAAAATTGAATATCTGACACAATGAGTCGTGTGAGAACAATATAGGCGAGACAAAAATTGTAGCTATCATATGATAGAATATTGTGGTGAACATTTCATCTGGATATTATGAGTGGTTTCAAAGAAAATTGACTTAAACCTCATTGTAAGATATTGCACCCAAGCCAAAGTTGTTTTCATGGATAGAAATGACGTTCGAGCTACAGTACATGTGTGCTTTAAAAGTCAATTCATGATTACAGGCAAAATGGTTTTCGGCTAGTCTTGATCAAGCGATACAATAAACATACACGCATGTCATATCAAAATATTCGGAATGAAATTTTCTATAAGATGATATAAGTTGTGTTTCACAAATCACCGCAATGAAAAAGTTTTCTTGTTGCGAACGTTTTCAAAGTGATTTTTATCACATAAGCATGTATGTTGGAACAAAAATATCAATAGAAAAGTTGTAGCTATCAATAAGCTGGGCATTGTACTTTAAATTTGATAGTGATGACTTGAACAGTTCCGGAGAAATTTGACTTAAACCTCGGTGTACGATATTTTACTCAAGGTTGTTTACATAAAGCGAAATGACGTACTACATGCAGAGCGACTCTGGTCCCTGGCCGTCTTTACCTTATATGGTAATCATAACCATATATGTCACAACACAAACATCTATAAATAAACGTTATGAATGAGTGTAATATGACCATATATGAAGAAAGCGTAATCAAATAACGTGCGAGGGGTACCGAATGGAGAAACAAGAAAAAAACATCGTTGGAATAATCTCCCCTTTTGATTGCACACGAGCTTTCAAACGGTTGAGATCCGGTATTGTATACGTTTGTGACATTGTTTTCAGATCAAGAAGTCATTTCGGCGCTTATATATTTCAGTTTTGTTTTTGAACTTGCAATAGCTATCTTTTAATTGTGATTTGGTGTATTTCGACGTTGTAAAGTGTATAATTCAAAGTGGCATTCATTTTCGCGACCAAGTCCTAGTAACTCGGTGTGGGTGAACGAAGGATTTGTGTTTACTTTTCATCTTAAGTTCAACTGTGCGTTTTATTACCCATTTTGTGATCTATTAAAAACACGTGCTTCGCGCATTTGGACACTTACAGTGTGTTTTACACTAGTGCAATAATTGACGCCTTTGATGTGTTTATAGTGACTGTGTGATATTTGCATTGAATGAACACTTACCAGTGGATTGCAATTTTGAGTGACACTTTAATACTAATTATTAAAAAACAGGTGCTTCGCGCATTTGGACACATTCAGTGTGTTACACACTAGTGCAATAATTGACACTTTTGATATGTTCATAGTGATATTTGCACTGAACACTGACCAGTGTATTGCAATTTTGACACTTATTGATTATTGAAAACTAGTGCTTTTTAACTTGTGTGACCTTTATTTTTATTAAAGCGTGATTGATCTGTTTTGTTTATATTCTTTTTGTGTAGTTAGATACCCATAAGACAAGTTTAGTCGTCCTTATTAGTCTTGTTGCAATAGTATTGTTAAGGTAGTATTTGGGTTGTTAAGACTTGTCTTTTTATAATAAGTAGATTTATTACGCAGGCTCTTTTAAACAGGATGCAGTGTTGTGTCAGGAAGCATTTTCCTTTTATTTTTTCAGGTGCCCAAGACAGGAGAAAAGTGAACCGTATTGCTGGGGACTCCAATGCTCATCGGATTAAGGATATTCTTCCTGATGATATAGCTGTCAAATGCCTGCCAATCTCTGATGAGAATATGTAATGACAATGGTATAGAACAGTAATTACAGTTTCAGGTTTGTTTCTATTAATGGTATCACATGTACACATTTTTCTAAACGTTAAAACGAAATGATTAATGAAATAAACAAAAGGTTACCATTTAAACGGTATCCATATGTCAGTTATAAAAGCGTCATTGACATCGCATTTCCAAACTGAAAGTAATGATTATTTCCAGAAGTTATATTCAGATCATAACCCATTTGGGCAATGACGTCATATTAAAACCAACTGTTCTTGCCGTTGTTGAGTCATTGGGTACACATTTTCTACTTACATGCCGTAGTATTTTATAACAAAGACAAATAAATATTGATCCCACATTTCTTCAATAAGACTACACCTGTGTAAAATTTTTATTGTTTTCTACCTAACAAGATGTACATAAAAACGAGTATCTGTTTATTAAATGAAAAATGAATGCGGATGAATAAATGTCGGAAAAAATTTCCTCATGCACGTTGTGCTGACGCGCGTCAAATGTTCAAGACAATTCGGGGAATGATCATGCAACAAATAGCTGGAAAATTTTCCCGAGCACTTTGTGCCGACGTGTGTCAAATATTCAAGCCGTCTAGGTCGTACATGGTGTTTTGTTATGTTTACGCTGTTGTGAATAAGGGCCATCTGGCACACTGTCACATGATCCAAATGTATACCAGTCTTTTTTTAACAGCTTTTAATAAGTTTTGCAACATTGTAACGTAATGAACTAAAATGGATTATGTTGATATCAACAGTCGTTTAAATGTTTACTGTTTTTGTAAACATTTTTGAGAAAACACGAAATGCCACCATTTAAACGTGATACTCATAGTTTCTATAAATGATGTAATTATTTCATTTCTTTATACTTAAACAGTTCAAATGTCAAGTCCTAAGCTTCGTATGATTACAGTATTTGTCATCAATATAAAGTTAAACTTATTATGCTGATGTGCAATGATTGGCATCATTGCGTTTTCTAACTAATTTGCATGGTTATATATTTTATTTAAGCGTGTGGAATATTTTACAGATTGTAGGGAATTGTAATTGCAAACTTTTCATTTTAATCTTGAGGCAAAGCATGAATTTTCCTTGTGTATTCATTCATGTATATTTGTGATTTATTTACACAGACATTCGCCAACTCTGTTTTCAAAGGTGCCAAATTTTCTTGTGATCGTTTTCGCCATGCATTGTTGAGAGACTTGCGGAAGATGGATGTTCAACAGCTGTATCTTCATCTAGGCTCAAATGACATTCTTACGAATGAAGCAGTGTTTTACCGGTACATATACAATTATAAAAAAAAGCTTTGATATTTAAATTTAATGTAGTTGTTTCCCATAACTATATAAATTTGCAAAACTAACATTTTACATGGTTTATTCCTCAATGAGTCATGGAAACTTGCAATCATTTTAGAAGTGTTATCTAGTTTCTAATTTATAAATAAAGCATTTCACAATATTTTCTATTATCCATGTTAATTTGACATTTTATGCTCCCCCAAAAAATTTGGGGGGGAGCATATAGTCGCCGCTTCGTCAGTCCGTCTGTCCGTCCGTGAACTATTTTTGTCCGGGCTATTTCTCAGCAACTAAAGGCCGGAATTCAATGAAACTTAATGGGAAGCTTCACTATTAAGAGGAAATGTGCATATTATCAGCGGGTTTTGGTCGGATGATTTGTCACAGAGTTATGGCCCTTTTAAATTTTTTATTAACTGTACATATAGTGCAATTCTTGTCAGGGCTATTTCTCAGCAATTAATGACCGGAATTCAATGAAACTTTATGGGAAGATTTACTACCAAGAGGAGATGTGCATATTATCAGCGGGTTCTGGTCGGATGATTTTTCACAGAGTTATGGCCCTTTGAAATTTTCCATTTACTGTACATATAGTGCAATTCTTGTCCGGGCTATTTCTCAGCAACTAATGACTGGAATTCAATGAAACTTTATGGGAAGCATTACTACCAAGAGGAGATGTGCATATTATCAGCGGGTTCTGGTCGGATGATTTTTCACAGAGTTATGGCCCTTTGAAATTTTCCATTGTACATTTAGAGCAATTCTTGTCCGAGCAATTTCTCAGCAACTAATGACGGGAATTCAATGAAACTTTATGGGAAGCTTCACTACCAACAGGAGATGTGCATATTATCAGCCGGTTCTCGTCGGATGATTTTCCACAGAGTTATGGCCATTTGAAATTTTCCATTGTACATATAGTGCAATTCTTGTCCGAGCTATTTCTCAGCAACTTATTACATGAATTCAATGAAATTTTATGGGAAGCTTCACTACCAACAGGAGATGTGCATATTATAAGCCGGTTATGGTCGGATGATTTTTCACAGAGTTATGGCCCTTTGAAATTTTCTAATAACTGTACATATAGTGCAATTCTTGTCCGGGCTATTTCTCCCCAACTACTGACTGGAATACAATGAAGCTTTATGGGAAGCTTAACTACCTTGAGGAGATGCGCATGTTATTAGTGGGTTCTGGTTAGATGATTTATTTACAGAGTTATGGCCCTTTGAAATTTTTAAGTTACTAAACCATCCATTGTATTATTTTGTCCAAAGTTATGCCCCTCAAGACGTTTCCTTTTATCTGAATATATAGTGCAATATTGTGACAAAAAAACCTTTGTGGAGCATCACCCGTCTCAAACGGTTTCTTGTTTCATTATTTGCTGTCTACAATTAATTTTACATGAAATAGCAAATGTTTTATTTATGCGCATAATATTAACAATATAATTATACATATTTGTTTATGTAACTATTTTGATAGGTAAGTCAGTCTGCAAAGAAAAAGAACACATTTGTATATATTTTACTCCACATTTTTTATGCCCCCTTTCGAAGAAAAGAGGGTATATAGTTTTCGCACTGTCTGTCTGTCTGTCACACTTTTCTTGTACGCTCTCTTATTCAAATAGTTTTCATCTGATCTTTACCAAACTTGGTCAGAAGTTGTATCTAGGCAATATCTAGGTCAAGCTCGAATATGGGCCATGCCGGGTCAAAAACTAGACCATAGGGTCACTTAGTGCATTTTAAGGTTTAAGCATGGTGTCTGCTCTCTAATTGAAGTAGTTTTCATCTGATCTTTACCAAACTTGGTCAGAAGTTGTATCAAGACAACATCTAGGTCATGTTCGAATATGGGTCATGCCGGGTCAAAAACTAGGTCACAGGGTCACTTAGTGCATTTCAAGGATTAAGTATGGTGTCCGCTCTCTAGTTTGGGACTTATTTTGCATTTCTAAATTAACGTTTTTTATGCCGCCGAAGGAGGGCATATAGTGATCGCACTGTCCTTCCGTCTGTTTATCTGATGTCTGTCTGTCCGTCCGTCACACTTTGTGTTTAGGTTTCGAAAAATGCTCATAACTTCTTTTGTCGCTTCAGATGTAACATTCATATTTGATATGCATGTGTATATGGACAAGGCCTTTCCATACGCACACAAATTTTTACCCCATGACCTTGACCTTAGGGTCCGTGTTTAGGGTTCAAAAAATGCATTCAGATTTCGAAAAATGCTCATAATTTCTATCAAAGCATTTATTGGGGGCATACGTCATCCTATGGAGACAGATCTTGTTTAACAATTTAATTGAAAATAATATGTTGTCAACATGAAGTGTATATATGCAAGATCACATTCCCAGTGACAACAACTCTTTAATTGTTGACTGTATTTTAGCTGGACTATTATATATGAAATATATATAGTGGAGCTATCCTACTCACCCCGGCGTTGGCGTTTCCGCGAGCGTGCAAATGTTAAAGTTTGCGTACTACTTCAAATATTTTCAATGTCCATTGACATATTGCTTTCATATTTTGCATACTTGTTTACCAACATGATCCCAACCTATAAACAAGAGCAGACCACTGTATCAAGCATTTTGACAAAATTATTGCCCCTTTTATACTTAGAATATGCATATTATTGATAAATCTATGTTAAATTGTGCGTACTACCCCAAATATTTCCTATGTCCTTTAACATACTGCTTTGTTATATTGCATACTTGTTTACCAACATGACCTTTAACCTACAAACAAGAGGAGACCACTTAATCAAGCATTTTGATAGAATTACGGCCCCTTTTATACTCAGAATATGCATATCATTGATAAATCTATGTTAAAGTTTGCGTACTACCCCAAATATTTCCTATGTCCTTTGACATATTGCTATTATATTTTGCATACTTGTTTACCAACATGACCCCAACCTATAAACAAGATTAGACCACTGAATCAAGCATTTTGATAGAATTATGGCCCCTTTTTTACTTAGAGAATTGGACATTTTGCTTAAATTCACATAACTTCTTTATTTATGATAAGATTTTATTAATACTTTGACAAAACAACACTTACCTGAATACCACAATGGATTCCACCCGTGCAATACCAGTGCTCCAGCTAGGCCTAAATCGAAGGGCGCCCCGCCCTGCCCTCCCGAACCTCCGCCCTGACCTTCCTAGGGCCCCCCCTGCCCTTAAAGATTTTTTTTTTTTTTTTTTTTACATATGATGATGAATAAATCTCTTATTAAAATACATTGTAATTAATTTATTCCTCATTGTAGTAATTAAATTTGAATTGTTTAATGACAATGGGAATAATTTATTCTTACAATTATTGATAACACATAAATTAACATGCATGAGGAAGCATTCTAGAAACGCCTGCGCGCTCGAAAGTGCCCTTTTGACAAAATACTGCGCGTCCAAAGTGCCCTTTTGACAAAAAATCCCCCTGCCCTTTTTAAATCCTAGCTGCAGCACTGCAATACCCCACGCCCCAACCCAGAATCCCTGCCCCCCCCCCCCACCCCCCCCCCCCCAAATTTTTTGTTTTCCTTTTTTTATTTTTGAAAGATCGTCAGATCGTCTAATAAATGACCACACCCCATGTTATACCCCCCTCTCAACCCCCCTACCCCCTCCCCAAATTTTTATTTTTTTTCCTTTTTTTATTTTTGAAAGATCATCTAATAAATTATTGAATATGAACAATTTCCCCATGATGGCTTACGTTATACTGTCAAGCACTCGAATAGTCGAGGGCGCTGTCCTCTGACAGCTCTTGTTATCTATTTTTATTAATGAAAATGATTGTATTGAAATAATTTCAGAGATGTAGCTGACTTGTGCGTTTTGGTGCATCAGGTCAGTCCAGACACTGAGGTTGTCTTTTGCAAAGTTTTCTGAATAAAATACATTGAATTTAGTGGTTTGATAAAAATAGAAAATGCCCAGAGCCAGTAGCACTGACACTTGCAGTGTGATATAAGAAATGGCAAAAATATTTTGAACCTTCTCCCATAACAGATATCTCCCTGTTAGCTAACAAACGTTTTTTTGACTGATAGTTCAGTCACATAAATGTGAGGGGACTGTCAGGATGGTTTTTTTTAAATAATAATTATTGATTAAGTGATAAGAAAATATTGAAATTGTGTTCATTGTTATTTGAACTAACTTTAAGAAAGTATTGAAATTGTGTACATTGTTATTTGAACTAACTTGCTTACATTACGTGCATTTCAAGGATTAAGTATGGTGTCCGCTCTCTAGTTTGGGACTTATTTTGCATTTCTGGATTAACTTTTTTTATGCCGCCGAAGGAGGGCATATAGTGATCGAACTGTCCTTCTGTCTGTTTGTCTGATGTCTGTCTGTCCGTCACACTTTGTGTTTAGGTTTCGAAAAATGCTCATAACTTCTTTTGTCGCTTCAGATGTAACATTCATATTTGATATGCATGTGTATATGGACAAGGCCTTTCCATACCCACACAAATTTTTACCCCATGACCTTGACCTTAGGGTCCGCGTTTAGGGTTCGAAAAATGCTCATAATTTCTATCAAAGCATTTATTGGGGGCATACCTCATCCTACGGAGACAGCTCTTGTTTAACAATTTAATTGAAAATAATATATATGTTTTCTTATCCAAGTTAATGTCAAAGTTCTTGTTTAGTAGGTATTTATTGGTTAAAATGATGAAAAATAAATGTTTAATATATTTTTATGTTTCACAAAGTTTTATATTTAAAGGAGGCGCACAATCGGTGTCCAGAATGCAGGGTTGTTTGCTCCAACGAATACGCTTTGCTGAGCCACTTCTGCAGTCGCCACATCAAGCAACCAGAGACTGGAAAAGAGAGTAAAATTAAGCTGATAGGCTCACCAATGGTATGACTTTAAATCACTAACTTGTGTATGCTTGACAAGCATTTTATGTACAAATAAAGTAACAAAAAAAGGAGGTCAACACATGCACTTTCCCATATAAAGCTTTCTGTATCTTTTAGCAACTAATTACACGATTTTGTGTTGACATACTCAATATGATAGTTATAGCCCTATATAACTGGTATGTTCATTTTAGTTAATCTTTCTATTTTATTAAACCTGTTTGTTTTAGCTAGATTGCTTGAAAAACACAACCAGGATTATTTTTATGCCCCCGGATCGAAAGATCGGGGGTATATTGTTTTTGGCCTGTCTGTCATTGTATGTGTCCATGTGTGTGTGTGTGTGTGTGTGTCCCAAAACTTTAACCAAAACTTTAACCTTCATATTCACTTTTGCAATATTGAACATAGCAACTTGATTTTTGGCATGCATGTGTATCTCATGGAGCTGCACATTTTGAGTGGTGAAAGGTCAAAGTCAAGGTCATCCTTCAAGGTCAAAGGTCAAAAAAAATAATTCAAAAACTTTAACCAAAACTTTAACCTTCTTCATAACTTTTGCAATATTGAACGTAGCAACTTGATATTTGGCATGCATGTGTATCTCATGGAGCTGCACATTTTGAGTGGTGAAAGATCAAGGTCATCCTTAAAGGTCAAAGGTAAAAAAAAAATCAAAGTGGCGCATTAGGGGGCATTGTGTTTCTGACAACCACATTTCTTGTTAGCATTGTCTTACCCCTGTTACATGCAATGTACATGTGGCTTATTAAATTGGAAACCCTGGTTTGCATGAGAATATTTTGCAAAACATAGTTGAAAAAACATACATGTATACAAACTTAGTCATTACTGTTAGTATAATGAGCACCTCTATTTCTGAATATTTTGATTGGATGGTTATGGGCCTTTATGCGTGTGTCACATTTATGTATGTGAAAGTGTGTAATTAGACAAAAGAATTTATATTTATTTTTTTTTTGGGTAACAATCACTTATTTTAGAGTTATTTATAAGTAAATCTTACAGATTGCATCTGCTAATCATGAACTCAACGAAGTCAGCTCAAGGAAGTGGAAGGCATGCTTGGAAAATAGAAGTTTCCATTATGAAGGCAAATTTTAGTATATTCAAATTTGTAACCAAATGATCTTGAATGAAAATTTGATTGAACATTTGTTATCTGTCAAGAGAAACAGTTTGAAGTGAATGAATTAAGTATTGCCTATTGTCTATAAGTTAATTGTGTGACCTGAACCCTGTGAGGGATATTACTTATTTTTATACGCCGGTTTTGAAAAAACGGGACGTATTATAGTTTCACCCTATGCGGGCGGCGGCGTCCATAACAGTGTCCACTCTCTAATTCAAATAGTTTTCATCTGATCTTCACCAAACTTGGTCAGAAGTTGTATCTAGACAATATCTAGGTCAAGTTTGAATATGGGTCATGCCAGGTCAAAAACTAGGTCACGGGGTCACTTAGTGTATTGAAGGATTTAGCATTGGTGGCTCTCTAATTGGAGTAGTTTTCATCTGATCTTTACCAAATTTGGTCATAAGTTGTGTGTAAATGATATATAGGTCAAGTTCAAATATGGGTTATGCCGGGTCAAAAACTAGGTCGCGAGGTCACTTAGAGCATTTCATGCATTTCACATGGTGTCTGCTCTCTAATTGAAGTAGTTTTCATCCAATCTTCACAAACTTTGGTCAGAAGTTTTATCTAGACAATATCTAAGTCAAGTTCAATTATGGGTCATGCCGGGTCAAAAACAAGGTCAGGGGTTCACTTAGTACATTTCAAGGATTAAGCATGGTGTCCGCTCTCAAATTGAAGTAGTTATCATCCGATCTTCACCAAATTTGGTCAGAAATTGTGTCAAAATGTTATCTAGGTCAAGTTCAAATATGGGTCACGCCAGGTCAAAAACTAGGTCACGAGGTTACTTAGTGCATTTCAAGCATTTAGCACGGTGTCCACTCTCTTATTGAAGTAGTTTTCATCTGATCTTCAACAAATGTGGTCAGAAGTTGTATCTAGACAATATCTAGTTCAAGTTCAAATATGGGTCATGCTGGGTCAAAAACTAGTTCACAGGGTGCATTTCAAGGATTTAGCATGGTGTAAGCTCTTTAATTGAAAGAGTTTTCATCCGATCTTCACCAAATTTGGGCAGAAGTTGTGTCTTAATGATATCTAAGTCAAGTTCAGATATAGGTCATGCCGGGTCGAAAACTAGGTCACTTAGTGCATTTCCAGCGTTTAGCATGGTGTCCAAAACCTTCAAACGGGTGTATCTTGTGACAGTTTAGCACTCTTGTTTATTACATTAAAGCCACACACCTTGAAATGAAATACATGTTACTCAGTACATATAGATGCAATTTGAAAGTGTGCAAAATTGTCATTAAATCTACAGCCTAGTTAGCAAGTAATTTATTTTTTTATATTTTAAAACTGAATGTATGATTTGTACGTACATGTTCAATTCGAGAAACACAATTATTTTTAAGTTTTAAAGCACAAGAAAGACGGATTTCTACCTTGCAACCACCAGATATATTCTAATTGGCAAAGATAAAATATGTTTCTTATTTATATCCAAATTTACTATGCCAGATATTTCATTTCAAGGTGTGTGGCTTTAAGGAATGTTTTTTAAATGGGTATATTACCAAGATCTGCACAGCCAGGGTGATATTAACCTTCAGATGTTAAAGCTTTCTAAGAATTTTAAGGCTTGCCTTTTATACTTGAAATGATAAATCATTAACATGTTTTGTTCTTTAGGAACATACAAACATTTCCCACCCACCATGTGGATCAAGATGTTTGGGCTGATGATTCTGGGTCGTATGTGTGGACAAGGTGGTCTTCATTACATCATGATGCAGCTGTGTATTCAACAACATGTTAACCTGTCCCAGCCGATGTTGATGCTCTTAAATGATGTTGAGAACAATCCAGGACCGGTACTTTATGACAAAATATTCATTGTTTATTGAATAACTATATATATTTATTTTAACATTAAAGTGATTTTTTTCTTGCATTTTTGTGCCTTTTGTAACTGAGAACTATTTTATCATATGTTGGTGATTGAAACCCAGGACCTGTAAGTGCTTCTTAATATTTGCAACAAATGACAAATCATGTTAAGTTTTTGAAACATCTGTTTTTTGTTCAGTTAAAGGACATATTGAACTCACAAATTGCTAAGTTAACTTAGATGCATCAAGTTTTTATTGATGATTTCTACTTTCTGTTGAATCATTATCCTTTCCAAAGCCAGAGAGATATAGTGTTGGCGTTTTCCATCGGTCAGTCTGTCAGTCCATCCATCTGTTTGTTACAAACATTTTAGGGCTTCATATCATGAATTTAATAAGATTTCAACATGGAAAAATAAGTGTATGCCATATTCATACAATAGTGCAAATTTACTTGTTTTCTTTCTTTTTAGATTAGTTATTAACAGAAGAACAGAACAGTAACATACTTTTATTACATTAACAGAGGCTCTGATTAGATGTGTATCTGCGTAAAGAACTCATAGAAAATATCAATATATAGATAAATAAAACAAAAATAGAGTTAAACAAATCATGGTGAAATCCACAATACACACCAAGAGCTATTAGTAGGCTTATCTCCATTGACTTATTTCACAGTAAATCTCTTTTTTTTGCCTTTTCATTAACATTTCAATCAAAAATAACATTTGTGAAAAACTTAGTCAATGATTATAACTAAAGTTAAAAATGTGGACACTGTAAGTTAATTGACTTTGGCTTCCAATCTGCAGTTTACAAAGTTGCTTGTTATAGGAGTATTCGTGCAAATGGATATCCTGCAAGGAAGACTTCCACTCCATAGGACAGCAAGATGCACATATCATCTCTCATGTGGTTCAAGAGAAATGCTGTAGATGGGGAGACTGTACCAAAGTCCTGAGCTTTAATAGTCTTGAAATCCATGAACTTAAACATCTCTATGATGTGAGTTTAGCACTGTGTATGAACTGGTGTTGCTTCATTTTCTGCATATCTTTATCTCAGTCTTCTCTAGTTTTGATGGTCAAATACATATTGTCTGCCAGTTTTTTTCCCCCAATACTGCCGTTCATCGTTTGCTTGCATCAAGAGTTTTAAAAGAAATTAAAACTCATTTGTTTAGTTAGAATCTTATGAAAGACTTAAATGGCCATGTTTAATACAATTGTATAACAACATATACGAGCTAAAAAAATAGTTGGAATAATTAATGTATATATGAACATAACAAATTTACTTAAAATCATAGGTCTTGTTTTTGTCTGCCACTTTAAGAACCAGAACATATTTCGGACATTCGAGGATTGACTTGCTGTGTTAGAGGATCATCAGGTGATGGAAGAAACAAGGCTTTTTTCGACTCAATGTTGATGAAACCTGATCGACATGCTCATCTTGGTTGAGTAAGCCTGGGTTGAGTGTGTCCAAAAAGTAGGTAACCTGGTGAAATCTTAGGAAAACATTGTAACCAGATCCAGGTTTATTTGACTGACAGACCGATGGACAGTGGGTCAACCGTAAATCCCTTCATGTGAAAACGGTAGGGTCAAAATAAATATCACATTGCTCTTCTGAGTTCATTTGTAAACCAAGTTTTATCACAAAATTAAAATGGTCAATGTATTATTTTGTGTATTTAAAAATTATGTGAATATTAAGTTTCATGAAATCTTACTGAGTTTTCTCAATTTTAGCTACTATTCGGACATGGACTGACGGACAAATGGGCAACAATGTCGCAATTTGTATACCAAGTTTTATAAGAATTGTTTCATAAAAGTAACCAATGTGTCTGTTCTATGTCAAGGTAACTACTAGGATGAAATACACAAAAAGATTTTGGTTCACAATAGGGTAGGCTCCGCGTGCCGTGAACCGGGCAACAGCTTTTGTCATTTAACATTTGTGTTTTAATGGCATAAGCTGGCAGATACCCTTTAACTTTAACGATGTTTTCCAATAATTTCTCGGAAAATACAATCTAGCAATTTTGATTTAATTTAGATTACTAAAAATTAATATTATATTTATGCCCCCCTTGGAAGAAGAGGGGTATATTGTTTTGCACATGTCAGTTGGTTGGTCCACCAGATGGTTTCCTGATGATAACTCAAGAACGCTTTGGCCTAGGATCATGAAACTTCATAGGTTTATTGATCTCGAAATAGTAAAATGGTTTCCGGATGATAACTCAAGAACGCTTACGCCTAGGATCATGAAACTTCATAGGTACATTGATGATGACTCGCAGATGACCTCTATTGATTTTCAGGTCACTAAGTCAAAAGTCAAGGTCACAGTGACTCGAAATAGAAAAATGGTTTCCGGATGATAACTCATAAATGCTTACGCCTAGGATCATAAAATAAAAAAATCATAGGTACATTGATAATGACTGGCAGATGACCCCCTTCATAGGTACATTGATAATGACTGACAGAAGACCCCTATTGATTTTCAGGTCACTAGGTCAAAGATTAAGGTCATAGTGACTCAAAACAGTTTAATGGTTTCCTGTTGATAGCTCAAGAATACTTAGGTCTATGATCATGAAACTTCTCAAGTACATTGATCATGACTGGCAGATGACCCCTATTGATTTTCAGGTCACTAGGTCAAAAGTCAAGTTCACAGTGACAAAAACGTATTCACAATGGCTGCCACTACAACTGACAGCCCATAGGGGGGCATGCATGTTTTACAAACAGCCCTTGTTCTGTGTTAAAATTATGTACACGTCTGCGTTAAATAAATATGTTCACATTTGAAATAAAGCTAAAAATCTGTATTGTTGTTATTAGTAATTTGAACCGAATTGCTCTGTGGGAAGTAAAAGTACTTCAACCAGACCTAAATATGTGGGTAATTAAAGAGCACGAGAAAATATGAAAATTAAGTTAGCTCAACCATTTTAAGCAATATTACTGGGTCACACTTTTTACGATGCGAAACCTGAAGGGTCCCTAGACTATGATGATTACTTACACGAGGAGTGTCCTATTCATTGCTGCCGCATGATCCTATCAGTAACGAATTAACGCTTGTATCGTTAAAGCAAGTCGTATATTCACGTTTATAAATATTTAAATAGAAAATAAAGGTTTAATTGTCGCATATCCACCGCATGATGTGTTTCTTATAAAGTGCACGTATATTCAAACCGAACAATTTTGTCCTTAGATAAAAATATACTACATGTGATCATATGTGGCCTCACAAGGCTTATTATGAATTTATTATATCGCCATCGCAATGAGATGTAAATAGTTCATACATGCACAGTGTACTTTCAACACAACCAAATCACACTTATAGTCGCGTCTTGCGAAAATAGGTCTTAATGCGTATGCGGCCAGCGTAAGTCAAACACGGTCTGCGCTATTTCGCAGTGATTGTTGTTAGGTCAAAAACGTGCATGAAGAAGTCCGGATTTCCGCAGTGATTTGGCCAATGCTGTGGGTGATTTCTCTGAAATCAATAATTAAAATATTCTGATTCATTCATTCGGGTCTACAGGCGTGAAATTTCCCCATCATTTAATTGTTTGTTGATAAAGGGTATTTAATGTGAAAAGCTTGGTAAGACAGCTACGCCGAACAACCGAACTAGCATTCATTAATTTGATCAAAATATGCACACAGCAGAATGATTGTGTTTCTTACATGGCTTTTAGAAGAACAGACCATGCAGGCGAGCAGTGAACAATATGATTAGGTTTAGTTGCCCTAACCCTATATACCCTTGGTATGACTTGTGAGTGTTGAACTAATGTGCTACAGCATCACTTAAATACGAACATACGATAGTCAGGTATCCCCGCATAATGACATATAGAATATTACTGGGTAGATACCGCTTGGCAAACTTTAGCCTGGGATAGTCGGTTATACCCGCTTTGTGAAATTAGGAATATAACAGGTTTGATATAGCATTAACAGTACGTACTTGGGGGTTATAGGAAATACCCGCTATATGACTATCCTGTATATAACTAAATGACGTCAAAAATACAACTGATGTGATACGGCATTACTTATACGAGCATAGGGTAGTAAGGTATAACTCGCCTCCTACAAAAATGACCTGATTCGATTTGCTTTGAGAGGCCATGTGCCCATTGTGTATTTTCCATACACCCTGAGAAATTTCCATACACCCCGAGTAATCGGTTGAGATATAATGGATACACAGTTAGTAACTGATTGTGTATAGGATATACACCCTCAGTTCCCTTCTCGAGCTTCGCTCTCATACACCATCAGTTACAAACAGTGTAACTAATACGGTATTACTTATAACAGGATGGGGTAGTAGTATATACCGCTATATAACTCGCTAGTATAGTACAGGCTTGATACGGCATTACTTATATACGAGCATTGGGTAGTAGGATATATCCGGTATATAGCTCGCTAGTATAGTACTGGCTTGATACGGCATTACTTATATACGAGCATGGGGTAGTAGGATATACCCGCTATATAACTCGCTAGTATAGTACTGGCTTGGTACGGCATTACTTATATACGAGCATGGGGTAGTAGGATATATCCGGTACTTGACTCGCTAGTATAGTACTGGCTTGATACGGCATTACTTATATACGAGAATGGGTAGTAGGATATACCCGGTATATAACTCGCTAGTATAGTACTGGCTTGAAACGGCATTACTTATATACGAGCATGGGGTAGTAGGATATACCTGGTATATAACTCGCTAGTATAGTACTGGCTTGATACGGCATTACGTATATACGAGCATGGGGTAGTAGGATATACCCGGTATATGACTCGTTAGTATAGTACCGGCTTGATACGGCATTACTTATATACCAGCATTGGGTAGTAGGATATATCCGGTATATAGCTTGCTAGTACAGTACCGGCTGGATACGGCAATACTTATATACGAGCATGGGGTAGTAGTATATACCCGCTATGACTCTCTAGTATAGTACCGGTTTGATACGGCATTACTTATATACGAGCATGGGGTAGTAGAATATACCCGCTATATAACTCGCTAATATAGTACTGGCTTGATACGGCATTACTTATAATGAGCATGGGGTAGTAGGATATACCCGCTATATAACTCGCTAGTATAGTACCGGTTTGATACGGCATTACTTATATACCAGCATGGGATTGTAGAATATACCCGGTATACAACTCGCTAGTATGGTACTGGCTTGATACGGCATTACTTATATAAAGGCATGGGGTATTAGGATATACCCGGTATTTGACTCGCTAGTATAGTCCTGGGTTGGTACGGCATTACTTACATACGAGCATGGGGTAGTAGTATATACCCGCTATGGCTCGCTAGTATAGTACTGGCTTGATACGGCATTACTTATATACGAGCATGGGGTAGTAGGGTATACCCGGTATATGACTCGCTAGTATAGTACTGGCTTGAAACGGCATTACTTATATACGAGCATGGGGTAGTAGTATATACCCGCTATGACTCGCTAGTATAGTACTGGCTTGATACGGCATTACTTATACCGGGTATACGAGCATGGGGTAGTAGGATATTTCCGGTATATGACTCGCTAGTAAAGTACTGGCTTGATACGGCATTACTTATATACGAGTATGGGGTAGTAGGATATACCCGTTATATAACTCGCTAGTATAGTACCGGCTTGATACGGCATTACTTTTATACCAGCATGGGGTAGTAGGTAATACCCGGTATATAACTCGCTAGTATAGTACTGGCTTGAAACGACATTACTTATATACGAGCATGGGGTAGTAGGATATACCCGCTATATAACTCGCTAGTTTAGTACCGGCTTGATACGGCATTACTTATATAAAGGCATGGGGTAGTAGGATATACCCGGTATATCACTCGCAGGTATAGTACTGGCTTGATACGGCATTACTTATATACGAGCAAGGGGTAGTAGGATATACCCGCTATGACTCGCTAGTATAGTACTGGCTTGATACGGCATTACTAATATACGAGCATGGGCTAGTAGGATATATCCGGTATATGACTCGCTAGTTTAGTACCGGCTTGATACGGCATTACTTATATAAAGGCATGGGGTAGTAGGATATACCCGCTATATAACTCGCTAGTATAGTATTGGCTTGATACGGCATTACTAATATACGAGCATGGGCTAGTAGGATATATCCGGTATATGACTCGCTAGTTTAGTACCGGCTTGATACGGCATTACTTATATAAAGGCATGGGGTAGTAGGATATACCCGGTATATGACTCGCTAGTATAGCACTGGCTTGATACGGCATTACTTATATACGAGCATGGGGTAGTAGGATATACCCGCTCTATAACTCGCTAGCATAGTACTGGCTTGTTACGGCATTACTTTTATACGAGCATGGGGTAGTAGGATATATCCGGTATATGACTCGCTAGTATAGTACTGGCTTGATACGGCATTACTTATATACGAGCATAGGGTAGTAGGGTATACCCGGTATATGACTCGCTATTATAGTACTGGCTTGATACGGCATTACTTATATACGACCATGGGGTAGTAGGATATACCCGGTATATAACTCGCTAATACAGTACTGGCTTGATACGGCATTACTTATATACGAGCATGGGGTAGTAGGATATACCCGCTATATAACTCGCTAGTATAGTACTGGCTTGAAACGGCATTACTTATATACGAGCATGGGGTAGTAGGATATACCCGCTATATAACTCGCTAGTATAGCACTGGCTTGATACGGCATTACTTATATACGAGCATGGGGTAGTAGGATATACCCGCTATATAACTCGCTAGCATAGTACTGGCTTGATACGGCATTACTTTTATACGAGCATGGGGTAGTAGGATATATCCGGTATATGACTCGCTAGTATAGTACTGGCTTGATACGGCATTACTTATATACGAGCATATGGTAGTAGGGTATACCCGGTATATGACTCGCTATTATAGTACTGGCTTGATACGGCATTACTTATATACGACCATGGGGTAGTAGGATATACCCGGTATATAACTCGCTAATACAGTACTGGCTTGATACGGCATTACTTATATACGAGCATGGGGTAGTAGGATATACCCGCTATATAACTCGCTAGTATAGTACTGGCTTGAAACGGCATTACTTATATACGAGCATGGGGTAGTAGGATATACCCGCTATATAACTCGCTAGTATAGTACCGGCTTGATACGGCATTACTTATATACGAGCATGGTGTAGTAGGATATACCCGGTATATAACTCGCTAGTATAGTACTGGCTTGATACGGCATTACTTATACGAGCATGGGGTAGTTGGATATACCCGGTATAAGACTCGTTTACCAGCATGGGGTAGTAGGATATACCCGGTACATAACTCGCTAGTATAGTACTGGCTTGATACGGCATTACTTATATACCAGCATGGGGTAGTAGGATATACCCGGTACATACCTCGCTAGTATAGTACTGGCTTGACACGGCATTACTTATATACCAGCATGGGGTAGTAGGATATACCCGCTATATTACTCGCTAGTATAGTACTGGCTTGATACGGCATTACTTATATACGAACATGGGGGTAGTAGGGTATACCCGGTATATGACTCGCTAGTATAGTACTGGCTTGGTACGGCATTACTTATATATAAGCATGGGGTAGTAGTATATACCCGCTATGACTCGCTAGTATAGTACCGGCTTGATCGGCATTACTAATGTACGAGCATGGGGTAGTAGGATATATCCGGTATATGACTCGCTAGTATAGTACTGGTTTGATACGGCATTACTTATATACGAGCATGGGGTAGTAGGATATACCCGCTATATAACTCGCTAGAATAGTACTGGCTTGATACGGCATTACTTATATACGAGCATGGGTAGTAGGATATATCCGATACATGACTCGCTAGTATAGTACTGACTTGATACGGCATTACTTATATACGAGCATGGGGTAGTAGTATATACAATGGCTGTTTGTAAAACATGCATGCCCCCCATATGGGCTGTCAGTTGTAGTGGCAGCCATTGTGTGAATACGTTTTGTCACTGTGACCTTTGACCTAGTGACCTGAAAATCAATAGGGGTCATCTGCCAGTCATGATCAATGTTCCTATGAAGTTTCATGATCCTTAGTTTCATGATCCTAGGCCTAAGCATTCTTGAGTTACCATCTTGAAAGCATTATATTATTTGGAATAACTGTGACCTTGACCTAGTAACCTGAAAATCAAGATGGGTCATCTGCCAGTCATGATCAATGTACCAATGAAGTTTCATGATCCTAGGCCTAAGCGTTCTCAAGTTATCATCCGAAAACCATCTGATGGACGGACCGACCGACTGACATGTGGAAAACAATATACCCCCTCTTCTTCGAAGGGGTGCATAATTAGAGAGCGGACATTATGCTCAAAGTTTAAAACGCACTAAGTGACCCCTTGGCCTAGATTTTGACCCGGCATTACCCATATTCGAACTTGACCTAGACATCATCTAGATACAACATCTGACCAAGTTTGGTGAAGATCGGGTAAAAACAACTTGAATTAGAGTGCGGACACTTAATACGGACCGACAGACAAGACAGGCAGACGGACGGACAAACTTCGTTTGTGGGGGTATAAAAATGTATTAATAATGCTACTGGTATTTCATTTCTGCGTATTTTGGTCTTATATACAATATGTATAGTTTCTATTAAGTGCATTATTCCAATTTACTATTCATGACACTAACTTCTACGTTATAAACAAATACTTTCAGATCATGTGCTGTTATTTGTAACTGAACGAGCTAAGAAAAAAATCTTACGTTTTGAATAACTAATAAATCCTTCCAACAATAAGCATTTTTCCTTGTGACTTGACTTTCACTGGGAATCAAACCCAGATCTCCGACTTACTTAGTAAGTCGGCATGTTTTCTTTACACCATGAAAGCGATAAGTTGAAGGAAAAAGCTAATCATTATGTACACAAAATATATTTAACGGATAAAATTTTTAGAAGTCTTTTTCCTACAAGTCTGTATTAACCATTTGACCCCCATGGCATGGCCAGTTTTATGCTAACACAATTGTGTTTAGTTTTACTACATTTACACGATGCTATGCTGAATACCAAATATCTATGCAGTCAGATTCATAGATAATTTTCCACTTTATACATATAAGGAAAACAAGATACTACAAAGCAGGGTTAATTAAATTTGGACTTGCTCACATTTTGGTAAAATGACAATTTTCCAAAACAATCAAATTATAGAACAAGAGCCCTAAGGTGCTCAACTGTGACCAGAAGGAACCAAACTATTCTGAGAGGGTGTAGTTTAGAATAATAAATGAACTTGATGAAAAATATGTAATTTGTAGGCAAATAATCATTTATAAACTTGACTTTGCTTTTCATTACAGCAAATGTTTTGACAAACTTTAAACAAGATGTGTTTGTGAAACACAATGTCCCCCTATATGACGTTTGACCTTGTAGGATGACCTTGACCCTTCACCACTCAAAATGTGCAGCTCCATGAGATACACATGCATTTCAAATATAAAATTGCTAGCTTCAATATTGCAGAAGTGACATTACATGATCAATTTTGACCCATATATTTGACCTTGAAGGATGACCTTGACCTTTCACCACTAAAAATGTGCAGCTCCATGAGATACACATGCATGCCAAATATCAAGTTGCTATCTTCAATATTGCAAAAGTATTCATAAAATTAGTGATTTGGGCCACATATATTTGACCTCTGACCTTGAAGGATGACCTTGACCTTTCACCACTCAAAATGTGCAGATCCATGAGATACACATGCATGCCAAATATCAAGTTGCTATCTTCAATATTGCAAAAGTATAATAAAATGAGCGATTTTGGACACATATATTTGACATCTGACCTTGAAGGATGACCTTGACCTTTCACCACTCAAATTGTGCAGCTCTATGAGATACACATGCATGCCAAATATCAAGTTGCTATCTTGAATATTGAAATACTGCAAAAGTGTACATTAAATGAGCGATTTTGACCCATATACTCAACCTTTGACCTTGAAGGATGACCTTGACCTTTCACCACTCAAAATGTGCAGCTCCATGAGATACATATGCATGCAAAATATCAAGTTCCTATCTTCAAAATTGCAAAAGTTATTGCAAATGTTGGCGCAAACCAACCAACCAACCAACAGACCAACAGACCAACCAACAGACAGGGCAAAAACAATATGTCCCCCACTACTTTAGTGGGGGACATAAAAAAGGAACACAATTTTAAATGCAACTTCCAGTGTTTACAAGCTTTTTTTAATTTGACATTTTGACCCACTTTTTGACGTTATGTGATCCAGTTTCAAAGTCAGCTGAGATTACATTGGGCCAAATGCTCTGACATCTTTCATGAAAAATGCAAGGGCCAATTGTGTGTTAACAAGGTTCTACTCTAGCACTTTAAGAAAAACTGTCATGTCCACTGGCAGCCTTGTTAGTCTACAAACCGGAACCAGTTACAAACTCGACAACTGAGATATCATTAGAATAAATATTCTGACCAAAATTTATGGAGATATGGCTAAAAATGTCACTTCTAGAGAATTTACAAGGTTTCATTATAGCCATATTAAGACAATTGCCTCGCGCTCTAGTGGATATGTTTTTTGAATAGACATAAAAATTTCGAAACTGGACTGAGCCATCATTTGAAATAATATTCGACCAAAATGCATGAAGATTGGGAAAAAAACAGTGACTTCACTAGTGTTCAAAAGGTTTCACTATAGCTATATAAGGAAAACTGCCCAGCCCTGTTACATACGGTCATTTATGAAGTTCCACAACTGTTGTCGTACGTTAAACAGTTTTCTAGATAGTAATTTCCCACTATTTTTTCCATCAGTGCAGCTTATGATCAACAGTTAACTAGTCACTTCCACTTTAAACCTGCCCACTGTAAACACAAGGTTTACTGTTTTGACCTTTTTATACTTTTTATTTCTTATTGCTTTTGAAATATCATCTTATATATAATGTTATAATGTTCGCATGTATCTCCAATTATATTCTACAACACCGGTTCAATACATTGAGCTGTACACTATAAATGTAGGGACTAAAATATGATGATAACATTTCTCATCTCTTCTTCTTCTTGTCAATCACTCAAATGGAAACACTGGCCCCTGTGGTACACATTCTTTTTGATCAGCATGTTTTGTCTGCCAAACTGAAAAAAATAATAATCACAAATAAACATTTTAAAGAGAAGTGTAATGCCCCCACACTAATCTTTAGTTTCAAAACAATTGTAATGTCCAAACAAAATTAAACTAAAATACCAAAGTGTGCAAATTCAAATGCTTTTTACTTTGAGCTAATAGAGAGAGTTATACAGACAACAAGACATTTGCACATGGTGAATACTTGTGTTATTTGGATAAGGCATTACCATGATATAGTCTGAGCAGTAGTAGGACGCAATGCATGCCTCTCCAACCGCTCAACTATTGTGACTGCTAGATGATGATTTCAGCTGAGGAGCTAAACAAAAATGAGCAAGAGCCATAGTTCTGCAAAATTTGGGCTCATACATAATTTATTCCTTTAAGATGCCAATGTTTCCAATGTTGACTAGAAATGGCGCGGCAGAGACCGACGCATATCCCCACGCCGCATGTTTGACCCAGGGGCGCCCTAGGGTTGGTAATGGGGCCATGCATAGTTGACCGTATTGTCATAAGAGAAGTTCAGTATCAATTAGAAGTGAATCGGTGTAGAAATGAAGAAATTATAGTAAAAGGCAATTTTAGGTGGGCGTGGCCTATGTGGGAGGGGCACCCCAGGGTTGGTAATGGGGCCATACATAGTTGAGATTGACCGTATTGTCATAAGAGAGGTTCAGTATTAATTTGAAGTAAATGGGTGAAGAACTTTTAAAGTTATCCAAGGATCCAGAAAAGTGTCAGACTGACAGACACAGAGCGCAAACCGTAAGTCCCTCTCCTTTTTCAAGGGTAGGAAACTAACAAGTTTTGATAATAATGTAAAAATAATTGTCAAAACAAGAAACTGATTGAAATACAAAGTTAGGTCGCCCAAAGAGTGTTCTCATTATGTTATATGCACAAACAGGGATTTCAGATATTAAAGGGGTCAGGACCATGGATAATTAATAAACCCTCATGTCAATTTCATGTGAATTGCCAGCATTTAATTCTTACGTTCACCTACCATTACTAACATCAAGAGTGTCTTGGTTTGGGTCAAGCTTTCGTATATTGTTTGGAGGCATAGTGTAATAGCTGTGATATTTTAGGAATAAAATGAACCTAAACACAAAACTGAAGCAAATCTGCACCTTTCTAGGTATATTTTGACCTTTGACCTTGAAGGATGACCTTGACCTTTCACCACTCAAAATGTGCAGCTCCATGAGATACACATGCATGCCAAATATGAAGTTGCTTTCTTCAATATTGCAAAAGTTATGGCAAAATATTAAAGTTGGAGCAAACAAACCAACAGACAGACCAACAGACAGGGCAAAAACAATATGTCCCCCACTATAGTTCATTCCAACGCTCACGGACACTGGAACCCCGGGGAGAGTAGGAAAGCTCCACTATATATATTTCATATATAATATTCGAGCTAAAAACTCTATTTTACTATGATTCAAGGGCCATAACTCAGGGGTGTCTGGGTCTATTTGGCCCATTATCTAACCTGACCTAGATGTTATTGCCTTACACATTTTCATGAAGTTTGGTGAAGATCTGATGACATTTGCTTGACTTATTGAACGGAAAATAATCCGGAAGGACTGACAGACGGACTTACTAACTTACAGACGGACGGATGGACTAACAAACTAAAGGACGGAGCGATTTTAATATGCCCTCAAAATCGCTGGTTCGGGGGCATAAAAACGACATTGTATAAAATGTATTGTATTTCTTAAACTGTATGAACTGTTATTTCATACATACCATACGTCCAGGATTGTCCAGGACAGTCCTGGAAATGAAGAACTTGTCCCGCTGTCCCGGAAATCTGTCAAATGTCCCCGAATTTACAAAATCCATATATACATGTACCTTATCTTAGGCTTAACTGCACCTCGAATCTGTGTATATATGCAGCGTCTCCATGACAATGCCTACCCGAATAGGCAGACTACGCTACGTGTCAAAATCGATCAATTAACAGGGGTCCTGTTATCATATTGATTGTCTCACGTTCGCGGTCAAACCGAAAAGGCGGCATTGTTTTGGTTGTTAATTGACTTCTACAGCGAAACAAGAGTGTAACTAATGTGTGACTGTCCGGATTTTAAGTTGACGATCTACCGGTACTGTTTTGTTGTATTTGTTTTATGTGATTGGTTGTATGTATTGTGAATTGATTTGAGTTGACGATCTAACGGTACTGTATTGTTGTATTTTGTATTATATAAATGTTATAAATGAATAAAGGCGTATCAACAACTACGCGTTACACACCGGTCTTAATAACAATAACGCAGTGACGTCACCATCTATGTTTAGAACGCTTACACTGAAAACACATGGCCTGTATCTAGTAACGGAACTAGTAATGTTTAATTTGACGTTAATAGATCAAGTGTATTTCGGATAGGCTTTCGAACTTTTGTAATTAACGATGCGAAACAAAACAAAAGTACCAAAAATGCATTTGTCTAAAAATATCGCTACATTTTATACACGTCCCGGAAAATCGGCAAAAGTCCCGGACAATTTAACACAATGTCCCGGAATTGGTCTGAAAAATTATGGCATGTATGGTTATATGTAATTTCCATTTAACATTATCATTACATCTTCTCACGCTAGATTGGAAGGTTCTGAACTGTTATATACAGACAGATCAATCCCTAGTTTATCTTCCAGGGATCAGAAGATGTCTTGAAATCATTATGAACTGTTCCATCATTTAAAATACTGTATGAAATAAATGACAAAGTTATGGCCCAGACAAACTTTAGGTTTAAAACACAATAAGTGACCCCATGACCTAGTTTCTGACCCGGCATGATCCATATTCAAACTTGACCTATACATCATCTAGATACAATTTGTGACCAAGTTTGGGTGAAGATCTGATGAAATTTCGGGACAGACTGACGGACCGACAAAGTGGTTCCTATATAGCCCCCATTACCAATTGTAATGGGGGTATAAAAAGATAGTATTACCAGCAGTTGGTTTCAATGGAAATTTCTTACCAGACAAGAGGTTTGATGCAAATTGTTGTGAGGGGAAACTGGAAAATATCTGAAACAAAAATAAAGTCTTATATAATTTGAAGCGCTATATTGTTAAGTCAAATTTTAATATTTGATAATCATAATACTGCTAGCTGTCTGATTACAGAGGAGTCTTCACAACATAATGCGTTAACAGTTTTCCTGCAATAAGCAAACAGGACAAAATCAACAACACGAGTATTTATAATATATTCAGAGACAAAGATGATCCATCCATGTCTTTGGAAATAAACAAAGGGCATTTAACAATTATTTTGGCCTCATTTTAGCCATGTTGATAAATATAATGGGTCATACTGCTTGGTGTGTTACAAGTGAAACACCATCAAAACCAGTGCTCCAGCTTGGCATGAATGGAAGGGCGCAGCACCCTGCCATTCAAAGATTCCAACCTGTCAACCTTGGACACCCTTCATGCCCTTTGATGAAAATGCCGAGTTGGGAACAATTAATAGGGAGTAACAGTTGTAAGATCGTACGCGAATATCATTTGCCATTTAAAAGGAATCATGATGTTCAAACTTAACCTTTGACCTAGAAGTTGGCAAAGGGTTTGTTTTTAGTTGGTCGCATTTTAGAATTTACAGAGCATATTTTGTAAATCAGTGTGTGCTTAGAAGCCTTAGCTACGGAAAGAACTGCAACTCAATTTGCTAAGAACGATCACCACTGCCTGTCTGCAACAGATGACAAATGATTCTGCTCTAGCAGTGGTTGTATATACCAGCTTGTAAGACGACATTGGCCAGACTAGTGTTTATCATTAAAGTCTGTACGTATTTGTACCATTTTTGACCTCATCCAAGATATCATTGGGACAAATCTTCGGACAAAGTTTCATGATGATCAAACAATAAATGTGGCCTCTAGAATGTTAACAAGGTTTTACTATAGCCATAAAAGGAAAAATGCTCTGCCCCCTGGCAGCCATGTTTTTCAACCAATCAGCATCATTTTTAAACTCGTCCAAGATATTATTGGGATGAATCTTCTGACCATGTTTCATGAAGATCCGACAATAAATGTGGCCTCTAGGGTGTTAACAAGATTTTACTATAGCCATTTATAGCCATATTAGGAAAAATGCCCCGCCCCTTGGCAGCCATGTTTTTCAAGCAAACATAACCATTTTCAAACTCATCCAAGATATCATTGAGACCAATCTTCTGACCAAATTTCACGAAGATTGGACAATGCGGCCTCTAGAGTGTTCACACGGTTTTACTAAAGCCATATATAACCATATAAGGACCATATATAAATAACCATATAAGGAAAAATGCCCCGCCCCCTGGTGGCCATGTTTTTAAAGCAACCAAAACCATTTTCAAACTCATCCAAGATATCATTGGAAAAATGTTCTGACCAAGTTTCATGAAAATCTGACAATAAATGTGGCCTCTAGAGTGATAACAAGGTTTACTATAGCCATATAAGGAAAATGCCCCACCTCATAAATGCCATGTTTTTCAACCAACCGGCGTCATTTTAAAACTTGTCAAAGATATTATTGGGTTGAATCTTAAGTAATATGCATATAATAATGGAAAAAGGGCCATTATTCTTACAAAATGCTTGATACAGTTGTCTGCTCTTCTTTATAGATTGGGGTCATGTTGGTAAATAAGTTTGCAAAATATGAAAGCAATATGTCAAGGGACATTGAAAATATTTTAGGTGGTACGCCAACTTTAACATAGATTTATCAATAATATGAATATTCAAAATGGTAAAGGGGTCATAATTATTACAAAATGCTTGATAGAGTTGTCTGCTCTTGTTTATAGGTTGGGGTCATGTTGGTAAAGAAAAATGCAAAAT
The DNA here is from genome assembly GCF_020536995.1 of Dreissena polymorpha. NCBI lineage: Eukaryota > Metazoa > Mollusca > Bivalvia > Myida > Dreissenidae > Dreissena > Dreissena polymorpha. The sequence goes on along the minus strand of NC_068355.1, from coordinate 191,623,037 downwards.
ATGAAAGCAATATGTCAAGGTACATTGAAAATATTTGGGGTAGTAAACAAACTTAAACATTTGCTGCATTTTCTAAGTGGAAAAGGGGCCATAATTATTACAAAATGCTTGATAGAGTTGTCTGCTCTTGTTTATAGGTTGGGGTCATGTTTGTTAAGAAGTATGCAAAATATGAAAGAAATATGCCAAGGGACATTGAAAATATTTGGGGTAGTACGCAAACTTTTAACATTTGCATGCTCACACTAACGCCAATGCTAAGGCTAACGCCAACGCCGGGTGAGTTGAATTGCTCCACTATATAGATTTCATATATAATAGTCGAGCTAAAAAGGGTCTTTCTGTAAATCTTTAAGAGAACAAATTAAAAACTCAACAGGCCTTTTTTATTATTAAATATGCTTGTTTCCATATATAATTTAAGGCCCTAAAATCATTCAGGATATAACTTTGAACATTTTTTACAGAAATAAAATGATCTTAAAGTTCTCTGCAATGCAAAGTAATTTTTACACACTAGATATTTAAAAAAATAAATTGTTAACTTGTCCATGCTATTCGGGCCGGCTGTGCTCTAACTGCCTATGGAAAATCTTGATCATATATATATTATATATATATACCTGTTGTGACCCCTGAGATCCTTATGAAATGTTCATAATTCACTAATAACTGTATGTAAAAAAAATAGTATTACCAGATAATCGGGTTCAAAAGTTATTTCTTTCAAGACAGGATGGTTGGTGGGAAACGTCTTCCGACGAAACTGAAAAACATCTAAAACAAAAAGAAAGTGACTTCTTGTATAATTTGAAGCACTATTCATTTTAATACAATTGTGTTTTGACAGCCATAGTTCTGCTGAGCCTAAAAATTAAAAGCAGGTCAACAAAACACAAAATGAAATCCAATGATTGCATCACCAAATTTTCAACATATCCAATTAATAAAATTAATTTTTATATATAGACGGTTTTGATACATGGCACAACATCAGGGGTGTCAAATGTCCCAAATTTGAAATCCTTATGATAAAGTCTGGAGTCTTAGGCTGTAGGTCCCTTACAGGTAGAGCCCCCCAAAGCCATAGTTCATTGTTCTTTTTATAGTCTTAGTTGCTATTTCTGGTGAGTAAAATGCAAAATATTATAAGCCAGACCACCAGTAACACTCGATGTGTAATTGTCATTTTATATAAATGTTATAAAGAACATCGATAACAAGGGCTGTTTGTTAAACATGCATGCCCCCCATATGGGCTGTCCGTTGTAGTGGCAGCCATTATGTGAATACGTTTTTGTCACTGTGACCTTTACCTTTGACCTAGTGACCTGAAAATCAATAGGGGTCATCTGCGAGTCATGATCAATGTACCTATGAAGTGTCATGATCCTAGGCAAAAGCATTCTTGAGTTATCATCCGGATTTTTTTTTACTGTTTCGGGTTCCGTGACCTTGACCTTTGACCTAGTGACCTGAAAATCAATATGGGTCATCTGCAAGTCATGATAAATGTACCCATGAAGTTTCATGATCCTAGGCGTAAGCGTTCTTGAGTTATCATTGGAAACCATTTAACTATTTCGGGTCACCGTGAATTTGACCTTTGACATAGTGACCTCAAAATTAATACGGGTCATCTGCGAGTCATGATCAATCTACCCATAAAGTTTCATGATCCTAGGCATATGTGTTCTTGAGTTATCATCCGGAAACCATTTTACTATTTCGGGTCACCGTGACCTTGACCTTTGACCTACTGACCTCAAAATCAATAGGGGGTCATCTGCGAATCATGATCTATCTACCTATGAAGTTTCATGATCCTAGGCGTATGCGTTTTTGAGTTATCAACCGGAAACCATTTTACTATTTCGGGTCACCGTGACCTTGACCTAGTGACCTCAAAATCAATAGGGGTCATCTGCAAGTCATAATCAATCTACCTATGAAGTTTCATGATCCTAGGCATATGCGTTCTTGAGTTATCATCCAGAAACCATTTTACTATTTCGGGTCACCATGACCTAGAGCTTTGACCTAGTGACCTCTAAATCAATAGGGATCATCTGCGAGTCATGATCTATCTTTCTATGAAGTTTCATGATCCTAGGCCTAAGCGTTCTTGAGTTATCATCCGGAAACCACCTGGTGGACGGACCGACAGACCGACTAACCGACATGTGCAAAGCAATATACCCCCTCTTCTTCGAAGGGGGGCATAATAAATGTTAATCCACTAACCATACAGTAAAACTACTGTCTAAAAAATATATCCAGATATGTCTTTTGCAAATGAAATAATATATGCACTTAGTTTGACAGCAGAAAATGGAAATTTAATGATGGGGGACATATGCTACATTTTGTAGTATGTAAGATTTCTGGAAAGTAGCCAAGAGGTTAGGTCAGTTACCTTTTATGTCCGTATCAGCGGATAACCAATCAGACAATAGTAAAACAAGGGACAAAATTGTCACAAAACCAGGTTTTCAATGTAGAAAAAAGTTTGACAGGAGGGAGACAACTCAAACTAAACTGATTGTTTATAATTAACCCCCTTTGTTTCAAAATAAATATATTTTTAGTTGTGGCGACCTTGACCTTGGAGACATTGACGTAATTCTAAAGTGCGATACAACGTCCCACGATGGTGAACAAATATGCCAAATCATTTTTAAGTCTCACAATGAATGACATAGTTTTGGCCCGGACAAGCTCTTTTATGGCCATTTTTGACCTTTGAACTCAAAGTGTGGCCTTGACCTTGGATATATTGACGGTATTCTTTTGAGCGACACACCGTCTAATGATGGTGAACAAATGTGCCAAATGATTTTAAATTCTCACCAAGAACCACAACGTTATGGCCCGGACAAGCTTGTTCCATCCGCCCGCCAGCCGACATTTGCCAATCTAATAACCCGTTTTTTTCTTTGGAAAACCTTGTTAAAAAGACCAGGAAAAATCCGTACTAAGCGCACATGCCCGGCATGCCAATGAAGCAATTACAATATTTGTTCACACCCCCTTAAAACAAATCATCGAATTTACACTGATCTAAAATTCAATCCTGAATGGCTCAAATCGGGATTTCCAAATAATCCGGACAATTAACACCCTTGCAACATGCATGGGTTGCTAAGTTACTAAATGTCCTACATATAACAAATTCAGAATTTTTGTACCATCCCACTCACATAAATAGCAATTGCAAGATGATGTCCATTACAAACCTGTTTGTTATCATTTTGACCTTTTTGTACTTCTATAGTATTTCAAATTTTAATGTGATTAAAGTGCAAACACCTGATTATAGAAGGTATACCTAAGATCATATTGCTTGCCATGAGTAATAATCCAACAGATTGGCTTTGTTTGTATGCCAATAGATAGAGCTTGCACATTCTTTTTCAATATGTGGTTATTGACAACTGTAAACATTACTTTATGTATTTTAAGGGGCCTTTGCATGTTTTGGTAAATTGACAAAATAAAACAAGAGCTGTCACCATAGGATGACTTATGCCCCCTATAAATGCTTGATAGAAGTTATGAGCTTTTTTCGAAACATAAACACAGATTTCGAAACCTAAACGCAGACCCTAAGTTCAAGGTCACAGGGGTCAAAATTTGTGTGCGTATGGAAAGGCCTTGTCCATATACACATGCATACCAAATATGAAGGTTATATCTCAAGGGACATAGAAGTTATGAGCATTTTTCAATATCTAAACGCAGATTTCGAAACCTAAACGCGGACCCTAACTTCAAGGTCAAGGTCACAGGGGTAATTTTTTTTGTGCGTATGGAAAGGCCTTGTTCATAATCATATACACATGCATACCAAATATGAAGGTTATATCTCAAGGGACATAGAAGTTATGAGCATTTTTCAAAACCTAAACGCAGATTTCGAAACCTAAACGCGGACCCTAAGTTCAAGGTCACAGGGGTAACAATTTTTGTGCGTATGGAAAGGCCTTGTCCATATACACATGCATACCAAATATGAAGGTTATATCTCAAGGGACACAGAAGTTATGAGCATTTTTCAAAACCTAAACGCAGATTTTGAAACCTAAACGCGGACCTTAAGTTAAAGGTCAAGGTCACAGGGGTAAAAATTTGTGTTCGTATGGAAAGGCCTTGTCCATATGCACATGCATACCAAATATGAAGGTTATATCTCAAGGGAAATAGAAGTTATGAGCATTTTTCGAAACCTAAACGCAAAGTGTGACGGAAATACAGACCGACAGACGGACAGTCTGATAACTATATGCCCCCTTTTCTTCAAAAGGGGGCATAAAAATTGTTTCAGACTTGCACATTTTTGTTGCAGTTATGATATTTGTGAGAAAACAGTTATACTTAACATTAACAACCTGAAAATGATAAATCGTTGCAAAGCAAAACAATTGAATAATTTGGAGTTCTGTTGTCGTTTTTTGTGACACTACGAGCTTTGCTTATAGAAACTGAAAGTATAAAATATTGTATGAGCATAGATGGTTCGATGCCCAGATGAGGATTACTTTGTCTTTTAATTTGTTCTTGTTTTTTAATTGAGCTTTTTAGATTTAATGTTTACATTTATAAATATAACGCATTTAATGACAAACTTCAATACATGCTGTTATAAGGTCCCTGAAATACCAAGATGAGTATCAAGGAACCTGAGTGAAACATTTTATTTTATTTCGGATATATACAGGACTGCTTATTGGAAACAAAAAGTTTGCTCGATTCTTGAATGACTTACAAAAATCAAGTAGGTTCGTTTATTCTTCGTCTGTTGTCCCATCTCGCCAACAGTCAACCAGCTCCCTCCAGGCTTGTCAGTTCCAGGCGAGTCTCTCTAGCTGCCCCCATTTTGGCCCATCTGCTTAGAATCTGCATCCAGGTCACGACGCCAGGTGTTACTGTATTTGAAATAAAGTAGGTTGGATGCCATTAAATGTGACTTTAAACACCATAATGACAGACAAAATAACAGGTTTATTTCCCTTCAATTAATAACAAGCAAATTCATTGAATTGTTATCCCCCGCTAATTAGCGTCTGGACACAAAAGTGTTATATTTGACACTCAGGTAAAAAAGCATTTTTTTAGGTTCGAAGGGCCATAACTCCGTTATTAACAGATAGTGTACAATGCCATTTGGCATGCATCATCCTCTTATCTATACATATACTCATACCAAGTTTCAATGAAATCCGCCAAAGCACTTCCAAGATATGGCTCCCAACACAAAACTGCCGGATGGACTGAAAGACGGGCGGACAAGGCCAAAACAATATCCCTCCGCCTATAGCTGAAATAATTCGCGTTCAGAATAAATCTGAACGCTGAAACTCCGGTCTGCAAAAACCATAACGAAAAATAAATACAATACTATTATATCAATATGCTTAAAATTGCAAAATAACATTACCAACTCATAAAGTTTTGGTTAATTAGTCTATTTTTACCTCAAATAGCGTCGAATTGAAGTTAAAATGCATAATTTGTTTCAGTTAAACTTCTGCTTAAATCGCTATACAATCACTGACCTCTCGCCATATTATGAAATATTTAAATATCAACCAATCAGAAGAAGGCATTACGGTGTAATAGGCTGCGTTATCGATTAAAATCTACCTGCCGTATACAGCGGGCACAGCGATTGGAATTGAAAATGTGAGTAGTGTGTTGATTTAAATTGGTCAGGCGTGCAAAATTGAAAGAGTCATTACATAATTCTTACGGAACATTATTGAGAAATGAATTATCTACACAGGTATGTAAATATTATTGCAATCCGTTGATATTAACTGTCTGATATCGGGGCTTGAATGTTGCGCACCAAATTCCTTGCGCATCAATATAGACAAAGAAGGAAAACTCTCGCTATTAAAAAGATAGAGTGGACTATTGACGCCAAGAGTCTGCCAAAGCAAAAATCATCAAAAGACTCTTAGGCGGCAATTTATATTGACTACTCCGCCTATTGCAGGGTGATAATAACATGGATGTAAATTAAAACCAGCACATATATGAATTTACTGCCTAGATGGGTGTATTAAATATAATTTAGGGCTGTACAATACTTTCTGATATGTGAGCATATATTTACTTTTAGTAAATATAAATAAATGTAACAGTAATACTTACACACTTGTGACTGTGAGTTTATACATACATGCCATACGTCCCGGATTGTCCGGGACAGTCCCGGAAATGAAGAACTTGTCCCGCTGTCCCGGAAATCTGTCAAATGTCCCGGAATTTACAAAATCCATATATACATGTACCTTATCTTAGGCTTAACTGCACCTCGAATCTAGGTATATCTGCAGCGTCTCCATGACAATGCCTACCCGAATGCAGACTACGATACGTGTCAAAATCGATCAAATAACAGGGGTCCTGTTATCATATCGATTGTCTCACGTTCGCGGTCAAACCGAAAAGGCGGCATTGTTTAATGTGGTTGTTAATTTACTTTAATCTACTACGTCATTATTTCCCACTGCGTAAGGGCAAAGGATAGTTGTTCACACATCTGACTGTCCGGATTTTAAGTTGACGATCTACCGGTACTGTTTTGTTGTATTTGTTTTATTGTGATTGGTTGTGTGTATTGTGAATTGATTTGAGTTGATGATCTAACGGTACTGTATTGTTGTATTTTTATTATATAAATGTTATAAATGAACAAAGGCGTATCAACAACTACGCGTTACACACCGGTCTTAATAACAATAACGCAGTGACGTCACCATCTATGTTTAGAACGCTTACACTGAAAACACGTGGCTTGTATCTAGTAACGGAAGTAGTAATGTTTAAATTGACGTTAATAGATCATGTGTATTTCGGATAGGCTTTCGAACTTTTGCAATTAACGATGCGAAACAAAAAAAAACGTACCAAAAATGCATATGTCTATAAATATCGCTACTTTTTATACATGTCCCGGAAAATCGGCAAAAGTCCCGGACAATTTAACTAAATGTCCCGGAATTGGTCTGAAAAATTATGGCATGTATGGTTTATACATGTAACTAAACTTCCTTTTTAATTTTATAACAGTTTTTTTTTATTCCTGCCATAGTATTAAGAAGTCACTTGCTCAATAACACATTTAAGCATGAGCTGTTTTTTTTAATCTGCATACATAAGAAAACATCGAAAAAAAACACAAGAGGAGCATGTATCCGAAAGTAAATTACGTCCGAAATCAGGCAAGTTAAGCATGCGCGAAATTCACCAAAACATCGATTAAATATGGTTTAAACAGAATCATATGTAAAACGTGAATGATAAATTAAACATTATCCAACAAAAGCATGCAGCTTTAACCAAAAAACAACAACAAAAATCAGCAATATAGCGATGTTGTTGAATAACTCAGCGAAGGCTAGCAAGAAGAGAATTTTCCAGGGGAAACAACTAAAAAAGTAATGCAAACGGATTTAAATGGCTCATGCACGAAAGTTTATAATATAGCAACAACACATGATTTAGCTACAGAATGCGAAAGATTTTTTTTAACTATTACTCGAAGATTCCTTTACTAAATAAAATATCAATAAAAGTTAAAACTATGAGTTTGACCTACTTAGCAATCAATGGTCAAAACAACCTCGAAATAGCTTTTTCTTCATGTCAACAATACAATTGTTGAGTTAATGTTGACGTAATACTAATAATGATCACAGGTGGAAGTAACGTACCCAGGATAGTATTTTTCATATATATATTTTTTAGGAGCCCAATATATTCAAATTAATGTATAAAATCATGTTTAATGAGAAAAAATTGACAAAGAGCCATGAAAAAAAAATCCCCACCCTCTGATATTGGAATTATAATACCTAGAATATTCATCGTATTAAAATATCCAATAAATGTATATTTCTTTTCACGCTAACAATTCAAGATGGCTTACAATCGGTTTTGCTTGGGCATGCGCATTGCAAGCCTATTTGGTTTGGTCCCGCCTTTTTCTCCATATATGGTCATTTGAGCTTGTGGACGGCCGTGGACCATCCACCTACAGACATGTAATGAATTTTTGCGCGATGTCGATTTAAAGAAAAATATCAATGTTGCGTTTAACTCGTGTTCAATCGAAATGTTTCACATACATACAAAGTGATATACACCAAATTCTTCAGAAAACAATTCCCTATTCAGCGGTACATATTTTGTTTATGAAAACGAAAAGGCAAAAAAGTTTTCTTCATACACAAGATTTCGGACAGATATTTAACATAGAAACATATATTTCAGGGCAAACTAATCAGTACGTAATTGTAGCATATAGCCATCTGGGTCATGCACTGAAAATTTCATATTGATATTTTGAGTGGTTTCAAAGAAAATGCACTTAAACCTCGTTGTACGATATTGCACCAAGGTTGTTTACATGAAGCGAAATTACGTAGATCTACTGCACGTCATGAGTTTAAGTGCGTTGTAGAAAAACAATATCAGAGTTGAGTTCAGTTTTCTGCTGATAAATCGGCGTTTCAATGTGTGATTATTAAATCCTCACAAAAACTTCATATTTGACGGTACACATTTTGAACAATGTATCGCAAAACGAAAAGGCAAAACAGATTTCTTTTAAAGGCTTTATTTTCGATCAAAAACTCGCATTTTGTCCAAGAAGCATTAACAAAAGAATACAACGTCTGGAACAATCATTGTGGAGCTTTCTCAGTTGAATATGCTAGTCAAAATTTGATCCCAATATCTGCAGTTGCATTTAAACTTTCTCGCAAATACTCATCTATCTATGTACTTTACTGTGAAATGACGTTCGATATTATTTGCACTTGATGACCTCGCTGTACTGGGTGTAATTTCTCGTGCGATGCTGGTAGATATTTGATGAAGTATTGGATTGGAAATTTTAGCGTTGTGAAATTATTACAGCAAAAAGTTGTACTAGCGAGACATTGTGATTTGAAAAATACTCCACTGCACTGTTGCGTTGAAATTTGATCATAGTACATTTCGCAAAAATATTCATAAAAGTTCATATCAAATAACAGCTGTTAGGTATTAACTCATTTTTCACACACACAATTTTATTTTGTCGAGATGAAGAATTGCGAATGAGCAAAATGCTAAGTAAACGTATATGGCTGGAATTTTCACTAACGCATAAGCTTTGTCGAAACTTGTGATACGTATCGAGTACTTGAGTTAGATATTCTCTGCGTACTTTTGTTGTAACATTCGACGTTTTGTATTCTAACAGTATGAGCGCAACATTTGGTACATGAATAACGAAATCGGGTCGTCTATTTTGAATAGTTACTTCGTGCTTAATGTACAATTTACAGTCGTCGCGTAATGTGGGAAATGTCTTTCTTAGGTAAAGACCTAACTCGCTAACGTACGTTTGATCAAAATCTCTCAGACATGCCACTTTGTTCATCGCTTTTCTCAGATATGAATGTCTACACTTACCACGCGTAAGAAATTTGCTATTCATCTTTATCAAGGACTTTGGTATGTAAGCGCTATGCTTTGTCTATATACTGAAAACGCACCAGCCCGTTGGGTATATAAAGCGACACGGACAGCTATTGTCATCATTCTTGATTTGAGACTCCAAGAGAGTTTATTGACTCGAAATCATGCCGAAATACGCACACCGACTGCCAAAGTTCGAGGACACAGACGCCGCTAGTGGTAGTAGCGAAACGACTGGCAAGGGCAAGCGACATGCTACTACAAGGCCATACACTCGACCAGAGCAATCGGCGTCGATGGATTTTAAGTCGTTCGGCTATCATTTGAACAGACTTGGAAGTCAGATGACAGCATTTGTAAACGGCAGCGACTATGCGATGTCGAAGGAAGGTCGCGATGTCTGCAAGAAAATGGTATCGTGTATTCAAAAGGCTTCATCTTATCAGCGAGAAGCGAGCGAACATTTGGTTGATGATCAAGAGCGTTTCTTCGAGGATGAGTGGTCTAAACGCGAACGCGCGCTAAAAGAGCAACATGAACTCGAAACCGATAGGATAATAGCGCAGCTCCTATTTGAAAAAGAGCAGGCTTTGGATTCGCTTAGAACAAAACTTCAAGAAGAAAAAGATGAGGCTATTCGAGGATTGAAAACGTGTACCATATGCTACGATGAGGAAAAAAACAGTACCTTGACAAGGTGTGGGCACACTTTTTGTGAAAACTGCTGCCTGATGATGTTCGATGGAGACTGCGCTATTGTCGA